>NC_061117.1:210830253-210836944 GCF_002878395.1 Capsicum annuum
TGAATTTTTTAGTAGTGAATTAAATTTACATAAGAAACAACAAACTTAATATCTGCAGGCTGCATGTCTATGACAAAGAGAGCAGCGTTCTTCAATTTGCCGCATGCACCATATTTCGAGGCCATGTAATTTGCTGTTTCAAACTAAGAATTATATTTCCCCGAGAGAGCAAAGCTAGAAGAGAATTGTTATTGTATGTAATTATATATATATATATATATATATATATAAGTTTTTACTGTCCAAGTAGCTAAGTTTGGCCAAGTGCTCCTTGGGCAACTATATGTAATTATATGAGGTATGGGTGGGATTGGTGGTGTCGCGGATAGGATGGTCTAAAGGGTAGGGATTGGGGGCCATTAGGGGGTGGGTAGGAATAAATGAGCATGGAAGCATGGGTTGAGCCTGTTGGGTTCAAGATTAAAGTGTGAATGAAAAATAGAGAGAATCAAGTGGAGGAAAATAATTGAAATAACACTAAAAAATGAAAAGTGTACTCAAAAGTGGAAAGTTTACTAATTCTCCCACATTGGTGGGAGAAGAAAACTTTCAAGTGTTTATATTATAAAATACTCACTCCTCATGGTAAGTGAGGCAAGAATCAAGAGATATCTTGTACCGTCGTTGCTCACTACTTCTTGTATTCTGAAATACTTTGTGCACACGGAATTCAATAATTTGTCTTAAGCACACGGAATTCGTGTGATCATCTAATGAATTCAATAATTTGAGGTACTTGAGGAAAATTATTTTCTTAAGCACACGGAATTCAATAATTTGAGGTACTTGAGGAAAATTATTTTCTTAAGCACACTCCGTGAATTCGGAGTGTAGACACATAATTTTATCCCTCCCGAGACTATTTTTTTACCCATTTTTACCCCATCTTACCACATACCTTCACCCATATTATAATTTCTACTCAATAACAAACCCTTAACTAATTTTGACACCTCACCCTAACAAATTTAATCTCATCCTAACCATCCTAACTACCCTACCACACATACATCGCAACCCACATGGTCCCCACCCCCTAAAACTCACGTTTTTTTCTCCCATTCATCCCAATAACAGAATAGGACATATACACACAATATACAAAAGAGGGCCCACAGGGAATTTATCACACACTAATACATACATACCATTTCTTAAACAACACACAGATATTCCTCCATCACCACTCAGATATACTCACATTCACCATATTACGCACAAAAAAACACTCACCATCACTCACTGGGATAATATACGCACACAACATATAGAACACAAACAAAAAGGGTACAGTAGCCAAAAATAGGATGCCATTCACGCACAACCTCCCTCCGATATACACAAAATACCACACAAAGTTACTTCTGATTCACATGCACACTCACACTCATCGAATATACTCACGCCATCACCTTCCATTCTTCAATTCAATTTAAAGAATACACATACACACAAACCGTCGCTCCACACACACATATACGAAGAAGCACACACACACTAACAGACAGCGATACACACCATGTGAGAGAGGAGAACTAAAGGAGAGTGAATTAAGGGAGAGATTGAGAAGGAGATACAGTGAGAAAATTGGAAAGAACGAAAAAAAAAGAAGACACAGATCGATCCTCAATTTTTCGGCGACGTTCTCGTCGGAACTGTGGCTCTCGTCACTGTTTGAATCGCCGTTGAAGCTCACCGAAGCTCCGGCTAGGCCACAATAATACCGCCGACTGCTCCAGCCAAACCATCACTGGAAAACAAAGCCAATTTCACCGTAAAACAGAAACAAACAGTAATTCCAGCTGATTGCTCCATTCGAACCACTGAAAACACCGCCCACAAGCCTTTCATCACCTTATCGTATCCCAATCGAGAAAACCAATTCAAAATTATGGTCGGCATTTAGATATGTGGTTAGATTCGGACATCGTTGCTTCTTTTTGTTTGTGGGTTTCAGTTTTAAATCGGTTTGAGGGAAATCACTGTGGGATTTTGGGTTCGTAAGCTGAGGATTTTAATTCGAGCTAGTGGTCATTATCGAGGTTCAATTTGAGATCTCTGGTTGCGGGTTTCGTCTCTACATCTGAGTAATTTGGATTTTGAAAGATCCTAATTGAGGTCCAATTCTGATCTTTTACTTTTTTATCTCATTGATTATCATCTTCGATACATTGAATTGAACGCTTGATGTTGGTAGATCTCAATTGGTGATGAATAATTACTTGTGTTGATGCATTGTTAATTTACTTGATTATTGGTTATGTGATGAAATGATATCCCATTAAGGATTAAAATCGGTTATTTGGGGCGAGAATTGAAAATTGACAAAGGTGAATATTGGTTATTCTGATGCATCGATGATTTTTTAAAATGGAGTAAGTATTTATGTTTGTTGAACGTAATAATATCATGATGGGTTGAAATTGATAGGAAAACAGTAGTCTGGGTAGGTGAATTTAGGAATTGTGAATTGTTGGATAATTTGAAATGCTTGTGGAATGGTTTGTCTTTCTCGCATTTGAAAAATATATTCATTTAGTCGAGGAATGCCTCGATGCTTACTGTATTTATTCATCGGAAAATGCCCTGATGTATTATGTTAGCGAAAGATGATCGTGATCAAGGTCTGAGGCATCGGGTAGAGCATAGTTTAGGACTAGTGTAGGTTAGCGTAGTTTTATTTCAGTATCTTTTATTTTGGACTGTAATAATTGGACTGGACACTATATTTTTAGACTTGTTTTATTTTATTTTGTTTGTTTGATTGATTATTTTATGTGTATTATGCGGTTTATATATCTATAGTGTCATACTAGCCGATATACTTCATGAAGCGACTGTGTTCAAATCACGGGACCGAGGGGTGATTAACACCTTTCCTCTTGGTCAATAGAATTCCTTAGCCGAAATCTCTGTTCGCAAATCAGTTTTAAAGAGCCAAAACCATTTTGAAAAAGGATATCCAAGGGTAACTTGGCACACCCGATTTATGCCAAGTGGTGACTCTGAGTTTTGAATATAAATAAATCATTTTTGAAATAAATTTTTATTTTTTTCTCTTAATAATAAAAACCTTTTGAAACTTAAAATCGAATTTTTTTGGTTAAAAAAGGGGTGTGACAGCTCTGGCAACTCTGTTGGAAATTTTTCAGAATTTGAGCATATTTTTGAGTTGTATCAGCTTAGTTCGACACTATAGGTGTATAAATATTTTGTTTGTGTTATTGTTTGTATTTGTTTTATCATTGTTAGGTTCCTACGTGCTCTTTGTTTACAGTGTTTCTTTATGTGTCATCATTTGCATAACCCGAGTCATTTCTTTCGCAACAAGTTCCGAAGTACACGTCGTGTACACGAACTCTAGTTGAGTCACCCTTATTTTAGGAGGGGGAGCCATCGGACATATGGAGTGGGTGGAAAATTGTCCGAACCACTATCGACCATACGCTCCCTTGAACAGCCTTATTAGTGGACTCCAGTATAGGTCATCCTTTAGGTCATGTTTATCTGCATCATACTGAGACCTAGCGGGACCCACTTGGTCCTTCGTAGGAGACTCACCCCTAAAGAATACTTACGTGCTAATTGTTGCATCTTTGAGGATAACAAGGTCATTTGACAGATTGATTTGGGGAAAGCATGTGTTAGAATTAAAGGAGTGTGTATTTAGGCAAAGAAAAAAAAAAGAGTTTCGTAGTTTGTAGTGTTCTTTATGACTTTTTTTTTTCACAATTCAAAAAAAATTAAAAAGATTTTTTTACCTTTTGCACTCATTTGTCAAAAAAGAGAACATCAAAAATATTTTGCCTTTGTTTCCTTTAGCAAGTATTCATAATTCGAAATATCAAAAAGGATTTTTTTAGGAGGTTTTTAGAAAAGAAAAATTTTTAAAAGATGGTAGAAGTTTTGTACATTTCATATAATGAAAATACTAAAAAGATTTTTCTTTCATAGTTGTTTGTGTCAGTTTTATGTGGAGTGTCTAATTAAAACCCCCCAAAAAAATTTATTGACATTTTTTTCTCATCTGTTTGTGATCGTGTCTCTCAAGTCAGGGTTTAGTTGATATTTAATCCCTAATTGTGCAATTGGATGAACTACGCACCCCTGATTCTCCTCTCTCAGGAGTGAGATACGTAGGCAACCTATTGTGGGTTTAGGAATCTTATTTAAAAAATCTAAAAAGATTTTCTTCACTCGTCATGATCATTTAGAGTAGGTGTTTCATATACATCTTTAAAAGAAAACTAAACAAAATTTTTTTTTGTTTAGTAGATTCAAGTTTCATTTTCATATGAAATTCAAGATTGAAAACTCAAAAAGATTTTTATTTGGTAATCATAGGTTTCATTTTGTATAGGAAGTTGACAAATTCAAATAGATTTTCGTCAATTCTTTTGACAATTTATTATTTTCTTTTCTTCATTAAGTTTCACAAAAACAAAAAAATAAAGAGAATTTGATTGGTCATTTTTTGGCCAAACTTCACGAACTACGCACAACTGATTCTCCTCTCTCGGGAGTGAGATATATAGGCGCCTTTCTTGGGTTCGGTGATCTTTTCAAATATAAGACAAAATAAAAGAGTTCTTTAAATAGTGTTGCATCCTAACACCTTTATTGTTTCTATTTCTCAGTTAGTTTAAGATGGTTGGTTTGTGGCATTTTGACTGGTCCTCCATATTGTACCGAGTCAAAAGAAAAGATATGGCCAACGAAGATACTGACATTATTGTCACTAATCAGATAGAGAATTTCAAGGAATGAGAATACATGATCAAATAAAGAGATCTTGAAATTAAGGCAACAAATGGCAGAGATGCACCAGGCGTGGGCCAGTGGCTTGCCTCCACCTCCATTCCTTAATGATCTTATTTTAAATTACCCGCCGCTTTCTCAGGCACAGTCTTTTATTCCCACTAGTACAGCAAAACACGTGTTGGAATTCACTCTGCAATAGTACTATCCTAGCACTTCTAGTGTGCCCATGGCAATTCCTCAATGGAGGCCCACTGCTCATCCTGCACCACTTATGACACCTGTGTTTGTGGTTCCACTACCATCTGAAGCTCCTACTCTTGATGTTCATCCATCGGTTGTGCTTCCCCACTCTGTAAGAGAGCCTACATTTAAGTTGACTGGTCCTTATGGCTACACTCAACCACCCGAATTTCCTCTCAATACTGAAAAGCCTGTTATGACAGAAGAGCAAGAGGAAATGACCCAAAAGGTAAAAAGTTTGGAACTGGCTATGAAGAACTTTCAAGGACTTTGGGGTTACAAAAGTGTCTCATATAAGGACTTATGCATGTTTCCAGGTGTCAACCTTCCCCTTGGCTTTAAGATGCCAAAGTTTGAGAATTATGATGAATACGGGGATCTGGTGGCACATTTGAGACGTTATTGTAACCAATTAAGAGGTGCTAGAGGCAAAGAAGAACTGCTCATGACTTACTTTGGTGAGAGTCTTTCGAGTCTAGCCTCAGAGTGGTTTGTTGATCAGGATATTGATAGGTGGAATAGTCAGGATGATTTAGCTAATGAATTTGTGAAATAATTTCAATATAATGTGGAATTGATCCCTGACAAAAAATCCCTAACCAGTATGAAGAAGAAGAATACTGAGAGTTTTAGGGAGTATGCGATCAGATGGTGTGAACAAGGTGCTAGGGTGAAACCACTAATGAAAGAAAGCAAGATAGTGGAAGTTTTTATTCAAGAACAAGATAAAACATATTATCAACACATGTTACCTGCATTAGGCAAGTCGTTTATTGAGGTCCTTAAAATAGGTTAGATAATAGAAGATGGAATTGAGACCGGTAGCATTGTGAGTTTTGCAACATTGAGAGCAGCTACTGAAGAAATTCAAAAGGGTTTAGAAAGTGTTGGGGGGAAGAAGAATGAGGAAGATGTATCTGCTATTATAGTTGGACAGCGGGCACGGTCAAGAAGACCACGTCATCGTTACCCTCAGGATCAAGCCCAAGTTCATATACAAACTCCACATAATCACTCCCAAAATCCATTATACTCTATTCCCCCACCTCTATGTCCAGTGTACAATGCACAACCATATGTTCATACCCCATCGTACCCACAATGGCACGCACCAACTCCTCAGAGTCATCCTCCAACTCCACAAACATACCAAAGTCCTTCTAGGCCCAATTTTCGATCCAATCCAAACAATGAAATGAGGCAGAAGTTGAGGGATAGCTTCACACCAATTGGAGAGTCGTATGCCAGTTTATTTCAGAGATTGGTACAGTGGGGCATGATCACTCCTCTCCTCGGGTATACTCCTGACCTGCATTCAAGAAGTTTTGATCCTAATGTACAATGTGCATACCATTCTAATGTTCAAGGTCGCAGTATTGAAGATTATCGTGTTTTGAAAAGAGAAATAGAAAAGATGATTCATGATAAATAAATTATGGTGCAGAACATTGACAGTGAGGAAAGCTCTAGTCATGCTAATATGCAAAACAGTGGCTAAGATGTCAAGCTCAGCAATTGAGAAGTCACTCCTCTCCCTGCTAGGATGGATGTTTGGTAGTTTGTTTTATTCTCTTTTCTATTATCTGAATTATTTCAGGGTTGTAGTTTAGAATCTATCTTATTTTGTCCCTTTGTCGTTTATTTTCAAACCCTTCTATCTTTTATTTCAACTAAATAAAGTATCCCTTTC
>NC_061117.1:210839944-210865052 GCF_002878395.1 Capsicum annuum
GATGAAATTATCTTTCCATCGGATATTTGAGGTCACCCCATGACAAAAGATGAATTTTATTTTATTAAATTCATTATTTTATATCAAAAGCCAATAGAAGACTAATGAAATTATCTCTCTGTCAAATATTGGTCGAAACCACCTCTTTTATATAATAGAAATATAAAAAATAGACACTTGGCCGATGAAGAAATTCTCTGTCGATTTTCGAGGCCTCCCCAAATAAAAGACAAGACAGACATACGTGAAAAAGTAAATTAATTTGGGCAATGACGAAATCTTTATAATATTTCAAAACTTTATCTGAGCTCATTTTTAACAAAAATTATATTTTTAAAAATGTATATGCAGATATATTTTTTTATTTATTTTTATTATTATTCATCTGTTACTAACATTTTTAGTATAAGTGTTTATACAGGTTATTAAGAATACTTGTTGGGATGGCTTTCAAAGAAGACTTTAAATTATGTGTTTATATTTTTATATTCTTATACTTGTATAAATATTAATCATAGTGAAACTTTATTTTTTGGTTGTTGGGATGGATATTCTTTATTTATGCAATCTTCACCACGCGTTTAGACAAATTTAGGTTGTTAATATTTATAAAAATATTAGATTGATTTAGATTATTTTATCAAATAATTCATACTTTTACACTAAAAAATATTACGTAGTGTTTTTCTTCGGAACAAGTTTTTTCTTTATTCATTTCTATCTTTACTTTAGAAGGTTATAGTAATATACTTTTGTTTATATTTTTTTGCGACAAAACATATACTATTATTTTAATACACTTACATAAAAGAATTAAGTTAATCAAGTAATTTACATATTATGTAGTCTTTTCTTCTCAAAATAAATTTTACTTTTCTCCGTAATTTTAATCAGATAAAAATATTACTTGTAAATACTTTTTCTTTTCATGACACATCAAAATGCATTTTTTTTCACACATCATAAAATACTTTTCTTTTCACATATATTTGTACATTTTTATAAATATCTTTTACATGTTTTTATAACAATATATTTTATTTATATATTAATATACATATACCTTTACATAGTTTTAAACATTTATATTTTTCATAAGAATTATTTTATACTTAATACACACATTTTTACATTATTTTAAATATACCTCATTCTTCTTTGATAAATTTAGTCTAGCCGGGTACTACAGTTGTGGATTTTGAAGGGTGCCTAATCCCTTCCCTTCGGGATGATTTGAACCCTTACCTAGTAGCTCAATTGTTTTTTTTCAGATTAAAACATAAACCACACGTGTTAATAAATCAAAAGGTTTCCTTATTTTTCTTAAAAATTAGGTGGTGACTCTATACAAATCTATTCTTTTAGAGTCGAATAAGTCGTGCTTATTTAACCTTAGGTAAAAATCGGATATGACAAAATGACGACTCTGTTGGGGAATTAACAGCAGGTTCTAATCATGATAGACTCAATTTTTCAATTGAGGGAGGTATTTTTATATTTTTTGTATATATTAATTCTTTGATTCTTTATCTATTTCACATTCTAAATTGTGTAGATTTGTTCATAAATTCTTTACATTATTTGTGCAAATTAATTTTGTTGCGTTATCAATTCTTTTATTCATTACTTGTTTAATGCACTGTATCTATATATTGTAAAAACTGTTACACATTATTCTTTACTTTATTTATTCAAAAATCACAATTTCATCGAGTCTTTGGCCATATATAATTCACACACTGAACACGCGAGGGGTGTACTATACTCCTTCGAACCTTCTTTGGATTCCTTAGTTTCAGAATTGGTGCATTTAGGTTATTAAGCCTTTTCGCAATTATTTGGTCCTATTCTCAACCATTTAGTAAAATTTCTAATTTAGAAATAAATCACGTCATATATAAACTCATTAAAATAAAAAGAGTTTTGAACTACATTTTGACCTGATTCTTGTCCTGAAAAGATACGTAGGCAACCCTATATTAGGGTTCGATCTCTCCACTATTTCAGAATAATTTCTCCGATATTCAAGCTGGGGCAATTTTTTCTGTAACAGTTCAAAGACACTCTCCAAAGGTCTTTAAAGAGCGCAAATAAATAATTTCTCGAATTCAAATCTAAATAACATTAGTGCCTAGTCGGCCTAATTTCAAATCCTCACCCAATTTTGGTTCGAGAACACCTAGCTTCTTCTTTTGAATGTTGTTAATCATTAAATTTATGGCGTATCGATCTCCACTTTCAAAGTAAAGGTTTAACATTCTTTCATTCATAACAATCCTTGCCAACTGCGGCGAAATAGTGCCATAACTTCTTCAATGTATGACCTTTTCAATCTCGTCGACATATTGAAGTAATTTCAAAACTCTCTTCATGCTTGACATCCTTTCTATCGATCGTCTGATCGAAATAATTTTGATACTACAAGCAATTCCTTTCTAATCATCTTTTACATCATATTCACGGATGACCACCACTCTTGTACATTTACACATGCTACATACAAATTTGTAAATTTGCCTGAACTACGCAGTCCTGATTCTTGTTTTCACAAGATATGTAGGCAACCCTCATTTGGGTTCGGTCCTATTCTTTTTTCCAAATAAATAAAAATTCAGAATTTTGACTTGGTTGGTACCAACACAGATAGGAGTGTGCATGAGAAAGAACAAATTGATATGATGGAGAAGACTGACTTCATGGTAAACCATAGATTCTTTTGGTGCCTTTTAATCAAACCTGAGTAACACTCGAAAATTCTCTTGCATACATCTAAGACAAGAACGGAACCAACCTCATTGTTTCAAGTGCATTGTGTGGTGAGCTTTAGACTAGTTCATTGAATTGCATTGTTGATCCAGAACTTGGTCTAAGTATCTGTTGAGGCGAAATTCTGAGTTATACTTGGTTTGGGAAAGGATTGTAGGCCATCTTTGATCCAATTGTGCCTTTCACAGCCTACCAAATGACATCAATCCCTAGCATTTCCCCCAGTTTGATCTTGAAACCTTTTCTTTGGATAACCACATCTGAGCCTATATCTTTTGAGTGCTTACATGCACTATCCCTCTCTTAGCCCACCTCATTGAGCATACTAAATACGTGTAAATTGCGGACAAAGATTCAAGATCAAAGTTGCCAAGGACAAAGGACGTATAGCCCCAGAAGAATAAAAATAAAAGACGACTTCAAAGAAGAAAGAACAAAAAACCCCGCACCAAAAGAAAAGAGAACTCCAATAAAGATGGAGAATCATCATCATCAAAAAGAAAAAGAGAAGAAAAAATTCTTTTATTGAAAAAAGGAAAAAAAACTCCAACACATGATTCAAAAGAAGTCGAAGTAAATATGAAACAAGGGGCAAGAAGCACAACAAAGAAGGTCGAATGTCAAAGTTCAACAAATGTCAAAACACGGATATAGTGCAATACTCATTGAGGAATTAGTCACTTTTATCCGAAATGTCATCTTACCCGATCCCAAGCTTACATTACAAGTCGATAACAAGTCCTACAAGATTCTACTCTAAGAGTTCTCACATTAGTGGATACTTACACGAAGGCCAAGCCTATGGTATCACAATTGTATTCATTGAACTTCTTTCTGAGTATGAGTGTATATTTCTGGACGTCTCTACATTAAAAAAAGATATACTCAAATAAGTGTGCAAAAGAGGCATTCTTTCTGGAGAGGACACTTGAAACATGAGAACAAACACAGTTCAAAATACTTGTTTGAAGCAATATGAACAAATCCCGTCGATACTCCGGTATGTCTGAGGTACCACTTGAAACTATATGAGCTACCCTGGAGTCAATCTCGATTAGCTGAAAGAAATGGGAATTCTTATACACACTACTAATTATTGGTACTAACTACAGTCAAGGCATGATTATGCTTTTTTCAACTTTCAACATTTCTTACAAAAGAAAATACAAAATAATTTTGTTTCACTGTTCAACACATTATACAAGGAAAACACAAAACAATTGTCTACAATTTTCACCTTTCAACATTCCTCACAAAGAATAACACAAAATAATTTTTTATATTTTTCCACTTTCAACATTTCTTACAAAGAAAACACAAAACAATCTTCTGCATTTTCACCTTTTCACATTTCCCACAAAGAAAACACAAAGCAATCTCCCGCATTCTTCATCTTTCAACACATTTTTTACAACAAAAATACAAAAAATAATTTTCTTTCCTTTCAAACACATGCCTTCACATACATGTATTACACTTTACATGCAAGATGCCCACCTCCAAATACAAACAATTAACTTTTCTTTTCAAGTTCTCACATTCAAACACAAACATTTTACTTTTCTAGTAGGTGTTCTCCTTCCAATATTGCTTCTACCTTTTCATAGCCCCGCCACTCGAGAGGCTATTATGTTTCAATTGCTCCGCCAGTCGAGAGCTTCTTTATTTCAGTAGCCTCGCCAGTCAAGAGGCTATTATCTTTTGCTCCGCCAGTTGAGAGCTCTTTAATTTCAACAGTCTCACTAGTCGAGAGGCTATTACCTTTCTGCTGTTCCACCAACCAAGAGGCCATTAGAATTTGATTACCTCACCGGTTGATGACCTTAGTCTTCATAGATAATTGAGTACAATCATTCAACATTAGTCTCCATAGACAATTGGAGACGTCATCAAGTCTTCGTAGACAATTGAAGACATCATCATTCAACATCCATCTCTATAGAAAATTGGAGATGTCGTCAAGTCTTCGTAGACAATCAAAGACATCGTCATTCAACATCCATCTCCATAGATAATTGGAGATGTCATCAAGTCTTCGTAGATAATCGAAGACACCATTCATCACATTAGCCTCCATAGACAATTGGAGGGTCATGCATCTATCTTCGTAAATAATTAAAGGCGTCACATCAGTCTCCGTAGATAATCGGAGACGACAATCCACACCAGCCTCCATAGATAATGAAAGGGTCACGTATCTATCTTCATAAACAATCGAAGTCATCACATCAGTCTCCATAGACAATCGGAGACAATAATCAACATCAGCCTCTATGGACAATTGGAGGTATCATGTATCAACTTTTCATAAACAATCGAAGACATCATCATTCACATTAGTCTTCGTAGACAATCGGAGACAACAATCAACATCAGCCTCCATAGACAATTAGAGGTGTCATGCATCAAGTCTTCGTAAATAATCGAAGACAATATCATTCATCATATTAGTCTCCATAGACAATCAGAGACAACCATCAACATCAGTCTCTATAAATAATTAGAGATGTCATCCGACAGTCTTCATAGACAATTGAAGAAGACATTCAACATTAGTCTCCATAAACAATTGGAGATATCATACACAATTTTTGTAGACAATCGAAGACACCATTCATCAACATCAGTCTTCGCAGACAATCGGTGGTGACAAGAAACATTCGTCTCCATACACAATTGGAGATGTCATCAAGTCTCCGCATACAATCGAAGACATCATCATTCAACATTAGTCTTTGTAAACAATCAGAGACGACAATCAACATTTGTCTTCATAGATAATTGGAGATATCATTAGCTCTTTGTATACAATCGGAGACATCTTTCATTCATAGTCTTCGTAGACAATCGAAGATACCAATCAGTAACAGTCTCCATAGACAATTAGACATATCATCCATTAAATTTTCGTAGACAATCAGAGTCATCTTTCATTCTTAAGTCCCGTAGACAATCGGAGACGTCATACTTCTTTTCAATCAAAATACAGTCCATAATAACACGATATTTTTTTCTTTCTCAGAAGACAGTATCAGCCATGAATCATACACTGGGGCAAATTTTGAGAGTTGCCTTAAAATTTATTCTATTTTCTCATTCCAAACTATATTGGACTGATTCTCGTGACACTCGAGATATATAGAAAGCTCTATGCAGTGTTCGATCGTCACAACTCCACAATTATTCTTTTTCCCCAGCAAGTACACAATCTTTCTTCCCCAACATCTCACAGTTCGATATTGGGGCAATTTTGAAAGGAACATCGGGAATAGATGAACATTTTTGTTCCCAAATAGACCATATTTTATTAATTACTTCACACGGTCCTTCACCCTAAATAACAGGGCAATTTACCTAATTTTAAAATTACACCCGACTTGATCCTCATGCAACTCAAGGTGTATAAGCAACTCTAAATTGGAGTTCGCTTGAATTTTTTTATCAAAAATAATTTTTTGTCGAGCAAAATTGGCTACACGTCAACGTTTTTATTTAAAAACTTCTACATTATTTTCAAACGAAAAGAAGCAAACTGTTGACACCCAATTTTGGCTCTCCATACTTAAAACTAATGCATTTAGGTTCTCTAATTGTTAAATGACACAATATGCAATTTTTCATATATCTTTTGCAATTGTTAATAAATTATTGATAATCAGCATTATTTTATATTTTTTCCTCATGTATTGTCATATTTTAATTTTACACGATTTATTGATAATTATTTTTAATTTTATAAATTTTAGATTTTTTTATCAATTTATTATTATTTTAATATTTTTTGCACAGTCATTTACATACGTACACAACATATCACTGTAATTTTTTACTACACAGTATAGTTTTAATTATTTATAGCATAATGTATCTTTTTTAAAGATAATTATATTTTTGATTTGTTATTTATATTTTTCTGAAATTATATATCGGCATTCATTATTTTTTACGTTATTTAATACGACCTGCAAAAGTAAGTTGATTTAATTATTTTAATACATAGAACGACAAATCAGTCAAGTCAAGGTCTCGTCATATTAATGACATTTGACTTTTGTTTTATCTACTATTCCTAATTTAAGGGATGCGTTTGAAAAAGTTAGATTTGATATTCTATTTTATTATAATTATTTTTTTTTATTTTTAAATACCCAATATACATACACATAATAAATATATAATATACACACGTACACGAAATGACATCATATTTTTTATAACGTTTTTAATTAATTACATTTTTTTAAATATTTTCGACATTCTTTATATTTTTTCGTAATTACAAATTATTTTTTTTTGTATTTTTACGATTCACAAATACTGAATCGGATTGATTATTTTTTTACACAATATAATACAAAATAAAAAAAAGGGAGACAAATAACACGAAATAAGGGCAACCACAAAATATATTGACACCTTTTTCTTTAAATACACACTACACACATACACACAAAACACACACAACACACACAAACACATGCAAATACACTACACACATACACACAAAACACACACAACACACACAAACACATGCAAATACACTGCACGCACAAAATTTGCATCTCTCTTCTCTTACTCTTCACCTTCCATGGCTGCCCCACCCACCACCGCCGGAGCTCCGGCGGATCGCACCATCTCCGTTCTCTCTCTCCACCTTCCCTCTATCTCCTTCTCTCTCCACATTCTTTTGTCAAATTCATTATTTATATCAAAAGCCAACACATGGCCAATGAAATTATCTCTCCATCAGATATTTGAGGTCACCCCATTGAAAAGATGGATCTTTACTTTACAACCTATTTATTTTACTAGAGGAGCATGGCCAGTGTCAGCACGGGCGCAACATTAAGATATTTATATATCTTTTCAATCTTCATATATTTAGATAAAAGTTTTTAATAAAAGGATTGCATATGTTTTCTAGGATTCATCCGAAATCTAGCATAAGTTCAACATATGTTATTTTAATATGTATATAGATAATTTAAGCTGTTAACTATTGTAATTTATAATATTTTTTAATGTAATTTTCAAATTAATATACGTTACTTTTCTTGTCCAAATTTTTGTGGCATTGATAGTCAATTATATTTTAAGTTTTTAATTATTGTGATTTATAATACTTTTCTTCTATTCCAATTTTAGTGACACTAATATAATTTCAAGAGTCGACCAAATATTTTATATCTTTTAAATTTTTAAGTTGTTAATTATTGTGATTTCTAGTATTCTTCAAGTAATTATTTTGAAATATATAACATATTAAATTGTTTTTAGATATTTTAATTTGTTAACTATTGTAATTTATAATACTATTTATGTAATTTTTGAATAATATATGCTACTCTCTTTGTCCAGAGTTTTGTATCGACGATAGCGAATTATATTTTTTTAATAATTTAAATTTTTTTATCATTGTGATTGATTATATTTTTTCTATTTCAACTTACGTGGCACAATGCTTAAATGACCATAATAATTAATTAGAGGTGATATAGTAAAATATAATTATTATCATTTATTATTTATTATTTTTATTATGTGTATGTGTTGATTCAAGAAGAATTTGGAAACATTTAGAAATGTGTTGAATGTTACAAATGTTAATAACCCATTTGATGTATCTTGATTTCTCTACATTTATCTCTTGTGTGTTTTTACTCTTTTGTCCTTTGAGTATATGTAGTAATTTTTATTTTTTAAAAAAAATATCATGAAAATTTTTATTATATATATATATATATATATATATATATATATATATATAGTAAAATCATGGATTCAATATTATTAAATTTTCAATATATACGTGACTTATAATAATTAATTACGGGTGATACATTAAAATCACGATTGAAGCAGCAGAAATCAGTCAAATTTTAAAATTCTTTTTGTTAAGTATTGTTATTTACAGTACTTTTTATTTCATTTACAAACAATATATGTTGTTTTATATCTTCTTCTGTCCCGTCCCAGTTTATGTGGCACTAATATAATTTTGATAGTCAATCAAATATTTTATGTTGACATACCATTTTGTTATTCTTATTTTTCTAATACATAAATGACTTATAATAAAGAGTGATATAGTAAAATCATCGTTCGAAAGATGAAAATTTAATTTAAAACATTAAGAGTTAATTCCGCATTTTATGTCTATTTTATTTTTCATTAAATATTATTTATTTTCTTAATACCTAGATGACTCATAATAATTAATTAAGAGCGATTGATTATGTTATTACTATAAAAATTATTATAATTTTATCATATCCAATAGTAATCATCGATAATTCACCGAAATAGTATATTAATTAAATACGGGATGCTATATTTGCATATGCAAAATATGATATTATTAAATATTATTGGATAGTGCATTATATTTATCTATCATAACAATAAAATTTTACTATATATTTTTTCGTTATTTGTTTTTAACTTGATACATCTTGACCCAACACAAATTCTAAGAAAATATTTATTAGAATTTTTTTATTAAATTAAATTTATTAAATTTGTACTTTAAAAATTTAAAGTTAAGTTTAAATATTAGTATTTGTATATAAGAAAAAAATAATTTTAAAATTTAAATTTACTAAAATAAATAAATAAATAAAAAGATTAATTTTCTATATAAAAGTCAATTAAAATAATAAAATTGATTTACTTTAAATATTTAGTTGCAATTAATTAAGATAATTTTTTTTATTTTGTCATGATTTATGGTGCACCGATAAAATTTTGAGAGTTGAATAGAACTTTTAAATATTTTTAAAACAGTATTTTAACCTATTAATTATTGTGATTTATAATAATTTTTAAGTAATTATCAAATAATATATTTACTCCTTGTGTCCCAATTTATGTGGCTTTGATACAATTTTGAGAATCAACAAAAATTTTTATATATCATTTAAATATTTTAAGTTGTTAATTATTATGATTTGCAGTACTTTTTATTTTATCTCAATTTATGTGGCATTGCAAAAATAATGAGAGTCAATAAAATTTCTATATGTCTTTTTAAATATTTTAAGTTTTTAATTATTGTGATTTGTGGTAACAAATTAGTTTTGAACATGATAGCCAATTAAATAAATAAAAAAATTTACTTCCAATATGTAGTTATAGTTAATTAATATAAATTAATAGAATATATTAAATATTTAAACCATTATGATGAAACAATGAAATTATTATATATTGGGGCATGGTATGTAATTAAGTGGGAGTGGAGGAATTTTTTGTTGATTGCATGAGAGGTGGTCGAAACCACCTCTTCTATATAATAGAAATATCAAAAATAGACACTTGGCCGATGAAGAAATTCTCTATCAATTTCGAGGCCTCCCCAAATAAAAGACAAGACAGACATATGTAAAAAAGTAAATTAATTTGGGCAATGATAAAATCTTTATAATATTTTAAAATTTTATCTGAGTCCACTTTTTAACAAAAATTATATTTTTAAACACGTATATGCAAACATATATTTTGATTTATTTTGATTATTATTTATCTATTACTAATATTTTTAGTACAAGTGTTTATACAGGTTATTGAAAATACTTGTCGGGATGACTTTCAAAGAAGACTTTAAATTATGTGTTTATATTTTTATATTCTTATACTTGTATAAATATTAATCATAGTGAAACTTTATTTTTTGGGGTGTTGGGCGGGATATTCTTTATTTATGCAATCTTCATCGCGCGTTTAGACAAATCTAGGCCATTAATATTTATAAAAATATTAGATTGACTTAGATTATTTAATCAAATAATTTATACTTTTTCACTAAAAAATATTACGTAGTCTTTTTCTTCAGGACAAGTTTTTTCTTTATTCAATTTTATCTTTACTTTAGATGCATATAGTAATATACTTTTGTTTATATTTTTTTACGATAAAATATATATATTATTTTAATACACTTACATAAAAGAATTAAGTTAATCAAGTAATTTACATATTATGTAGTCTTTTCTTCTCAAAATAAATTTTATTTTTATCCGTAATTTTAATCAGATAAAAAATATTACTTGTAAATACTTTTTCTTTTCATGACACAGCAAAATGCATTTCTTTTCACACATCATAAAATACTTTTCTTTTCACATGTATTTATACATTTTTATACATATCTTTTACATGTTTTTATAACAATATGTTTTATTTATATAATTAATATACATATACCTTTACATAGTTTTAAACATTTATATTTTTTCATAAGAATTATTTTATACTTAATACACACACTTTTTACATTTTTTAAAAATATACTTTCTCCTTCTTTGATAAATTTAATCTAGCCGAGTACCATAGTTGTGGATTTTGAAGGGTGCCTAATCCCTTCCCTTCGGGATAATTTGAACCCTTACCTAAAATCTCAATTGTTTTTTCACAGACTGAAACATAAACCGCACGTGTTAGTAATTCAAAAGATTTCCTTATTTTCCTTAAAAATTAGGTGGCGACTTTGTACACATTTATTCTTTTAGAGTCCAATAAGTCGTGCTTATTTATCCTTAGGTAAAAATTGGGTACGACAGTTGTATGCTTCAAACAGCTCAGCTCCTCATATGAGATGGCAAAGTGAAAACGGAAGGCCCACTGGTGTTATGTGTTATCCATCTGATGGAGAGACTTGGAATCATTTTGATGCAACTTATCCAGATTTTGTAACTGAGCCATGAAATATTCGTTTGAGATTATGTGCGGATGGCTTCGTACCTTTTTCAGTTGGTGCCATACCATATTCATGTTGACCTGTATTTATCACCCCGTATAATGTTCCTCCTGAAATGTTGATGACTAGTCCCTATATATTTCTGAATTATGTTGTTCCTTACCCGCGTAATCCAAAAAATGGAATAGATATCTACTTGCAACCTTTGATCAATTCACTTCATATTTTATGGCATGAAGGGTTGAAACTTAGGACATCTCACTTTAACAAAATTTCAATCTGCGTGCATAGCTAATGTGAACTGTTAATGATTTTTCTGCTTATGGAATGTTGTCTGGGTGGATGACAGCTGGAAAGTTGTCTTGTCCATACTGCATGGAAAAAACAAGATCTTTCACATTGAGACATGACAGGAAAAATTCATGGTTTGATTGTCATCATTATTTTTTGCCACCTGATCATGAATTTAGGAGACTCGAGAATGCATTCAGAATGAATAGAAGGGAACATAATGGTCACCTCCAAGGCTATCTGGTCATGACATCTGGAAGATAGTTCAAGATTTACCTAAAGTCAGCGAGGAACAATTGTACGTCTTAATGGATATGGCGTTTTGCATAACTGGACTAAGCAAAGTATATTTTGAGAGTTAGAATATTTGCCAGAAAATTTACTTAGAAATAATGTTGATGTCATGCATACTAAGAAGAACTATTTTGACAACTTGTTCAACACAGTTATGAAGGTCACCGACAAGACAAATGATAATCCTAAGGCCAGACTTGACTTATCAGAATATTGCAAACGCAGAGAATTACACTTACAAGAGGGGCCCAATGGCAATGTTCTTAAGACCTAAGCTAGTTTTACATTCAAGTTGGACCAAAAATGTCAAATATATGAGTGGGTCCAAAGTTTGAAGATGCCCGATGGATATGCCTCAAATTTGGGAACGAGGGTTGCTATGACACAAGAAATCTTGCATGGAATGAAAAGCATGATTGCCATGTTTTCATGAAACAATTACTCCCAATTGCTTTTATTAGTTTACCAGAAAACATATGGAAACCAATAGTAGAGATTAGTTTGTTCTTCAAAGACTTATGTGCCACCACATTAAAAGAAGAAAATCTGGCGCGAATAGAAAGTAATATTATTGTTATCACCAACAAGTTGGAGAAGATTTTTCCGCCAGCGTTCTTCGATGTGATGGAACATCTTTCCATTCACCTTGTGTACGAAGCTCAGCTAGGTGGTCCAGTTCAAACTAGGTGGATGTATCTATTTAACGATAAGCAATTGCATCATATTTAAATTCATACATATATTTTTTTAATATAGTAAACATCTAATCTCAAGATTGTGCAGGGAAATTGGAAAATTGAAAAGGGGTCCTAAAAATAAACATAGGGTGGAAGGATCTATAGTAGAGGCATATCTTGCAAGAGAAACATCATCATTTTGTTCATACTACTTTTGTAATGAAGTTGCTTGTTCAAGAAACATACTGAATCGTCATCAAGACGATGAGAATAGGCCTCATTTGCAATCGATATCAATTTTTTATCAATCTGGTTGAAAGGCTAGAAAGATCATACTTCGCCGGCTCACTACCACAGAGCATAAATCAACAACTTTTTATGTCTTGCAGAATTGCCCGGAAGTTGAGCCCTCTCTGAAGTAAGGAGATTAAAAATTAACATATCTTATTTATTTGCTCGTCCCCTTAAGGAAACTAATTGTGTTTCGCATGTTGGATCTTCAGTTTATTTAAGACTCAATTCCACGAAAGTTAAGTATATGCATCTTTTGCAACATGGTTTACATATAAGGTTCGTAAGTGTACTAATATTTCTACAAATTTTAAATATTTACACATTCTTCAACTAACACACACACACACACACATATATATATGTATAATATTTTTAGGTACACCAGTCACCAAATGCAGCTGCATACGATCAGTTCTTGAAAGATATTTTTTTGGGACCAGTTGAGGCTCATGCAATGTCTTATTACACAGTAAATAAGTTTAAATTTTCCACCGAAGAACACTCCAGAATAAGGAAAACAAACAATAGTGGTGTTTGGGTTAAGGGTTATGATGATGTTGATTACTTTGGCATCATACACGAGATCTTAGAACTGGAGTATGCTGGTTTCCCAATAAAAAAAATTATCCTCTTTCAATGTAAGTGGTTTGATCCAAGCATAAGAGGCACAAGAGTACATAAGGAGCATAACATCATTAAAGTGAAGCGCACTAGGTCATATCCTATTTACGATCTATTTGTTCTGGCGCAAAATGCTAAACAAGTGTATTATGCTCCTTATCCGTTGCACAGTGATAAGTCTGATTGGTGGGCTGTAATCAAAATAAAGCCTATAGGACAGGTGGAAGTTGAGAATGTGTTGGAGATTGCGTATCAAAATGAAATGAAGATTGATCACCAGCTAGTGGACATTGACTTAGTGGATAGTTTGAATCACCCAAAAAATATATTTGAAGAAGTTTATATTGCCGAAAAAGAGGCTGAGTGGGTAGGAGATGAAGAAACTTCCAAAGAGGGTGAATGGTTTAGTGGAGAATCTTCAGGAGAGGAGGATTAGTTGTGTAGGTTGTACTTATTATGTATTGATGTCTTTATGCTTTGTAATATTTACCTTTATGTTTCATGTTTAACATTGATATGTAAAATACTGTGTACGATGATTGTTTTCACTTTTTCATAATTTATATAGTAATAGAAATATTCTTGTCTATCTCATGTTGTTGGAGTGATTTGAAATGTGAATTAGTAACTTGAAATTAGTTACTTGAAATATTTTCTTATATATTCATTTTATAGGAAATAACTACTTGTTAACTTTACATAATTTAGATGTCAGGTAGAGATGACAAAGGTAAGGAAAAAGTTGATCCTACAAAAATAAAAAAGAAAAAACAACCTCTGCCTTATAGACGATCGACAGGTATTCATATATCTGAGGGTCAGTTTGCTAATGCGCTAGCACGACCCTCATATTTTAGGTCTTCTCAGTATTCGGTTCATGATCCTACGCATATGGGACCACTTCATGGGTCTACACCGGCTCATTCTGCTCCCATCACCGTGCCACCGCCATCACAGTACTATTGAACGACCACTAGCATATCAAGACATCGACCATTGTTTGCAGTACCCTCCTATAGTAGTCACCCATGTTCTCACAGTGATTCTGCTGGATCTATTGGGTTGACGGATCTTCATCTTGGAGGCACTCTATCCAGTGCTTCAGATCTGCCCACGCCAGTACATCCACCATCACATTTTTCGTAGCTCGGTGACAGAGATGATTATCAGAGGTGTTATCTTATTCTATATGGAACAGGGTAAGATTTTTAAATATAATAACATTATTCATTTTTCATTTACTATATTATTATGCTCTATGAAATTACTGTTTGATCTAGTGTTGTAGGCTTAGGCCGGATGCTGGAGTTGGAAAAATTGCATCTAAATGCATTTGTCGGCACTTCAACGGCTACTGGACCAGTTGGCGAAAGGTTCCAGAAAAAGACAGAGATCTAATGTTTAAAGAATTTCATGTAAGGATTTAACTTATCGACTACTTAACACATTGTTAGAATAAAAGATTGAATATTACATTTTATTTTTGTTGTAGAAATATTACTGGTGGGATGACGCGAATGAAAGTGCTATAAGGAGGAATTTTTATAGAAGAGCTACATCCAGATTTAACGGTCTGTTGAATTATGCCAGAACCAACTTGGTACGACCTGAGTGGATACTCGAATCTATATTGTGGCAAGAGTATATTCGCTATTGGAATAACGAAGAATATCAATTGTTGAGGGACAAAGGAAAGAAAGCCCGAGCATCATCCAAGGGTGGCTCTCTACATACTGCGGGTACAGTTAGTATGATTACTGTAGAGTAAAAAATGGTATGTAACTTTTACAGTTTTAATTGTTTGTTTCTATTTAAATTTTTAATTATTTGAAGATTAATAAATTTTTCATATGCAGTAAAAAGAAAAGGGTAGGAAGATAACACACGATAAGCTATTTGAGAAGATGCATGTGAAAAAGAAAAAGAACCCGACTATGAAAGTGTCTGGGTTGAGCCTCGTGCAAAATTTACCCATGTAAGAATCAAATTTTAAATTTATGAATCTTTTTCTCAAAGTTGATATTATTCAAGTACAAGTACTTTAATATTTTTTTACGATTAATTTTAACTTTACTTCGAATATAGGACAAATATAAGCAGCTCGTTAGTGAGTATCATAGTACTCAGTCTCCTGAAACTCAGGGTGACCCAATACCCGAACATGTATAGGAGGAGTTATGGAAAGAAACTGTGGGTCCTGCAGTTAAAGGTCATTTCTACGGATACCACAGAAATTATTTTTGCGAGAATGTTAGGTCTTCGTTCGGTCCTACATCCTATACCTCATCATTTGATAGAAAACCCGTTGAATCACTAAAAAATACGGTTTCTAAACTCACTGAATAGCTTGCTACAAAGAGAGAGGGCACAAAAGAAGGAGGATGAAACATCATCACAAATCAGGATGTTGCAGGAGCAGTTTAACTCTTTTATTCAATCTGCAGGGATTATTCCTCCATGTCCTGGTGATGTAGTTCGGGCTGTAAAAGGTCTAGGCCCACTGGATGATATCAACACGAATGAGGAATCAGATCCCGCGTGTGCAACTGAGGATCCAGAAGACGAAGACGATGATGATGCGTGGTAGTTTTTTTACTTTTGTATGTGTTGTAGTTTGAATTTGGAGATGACTTGTAGTTTTTACACTTTTGTATGTTTTTAGACTTGTATTGTATGTTAGTTATGTGGGAATACAATTGGTTTATTGTTGTTGTTGTATTGTATGTTGTTATTTCATTTGTTCAGCTTGTTGGTTTTTATTTTTAAAAAAAAATTCTCTCGTTTTTTTTGGAAATTTTACAAAAAATTGACCACAAGTGGTCGGTTTTAATAAAATTAATTAATTAATTTAAAAAAACTGACCACAAGTGGTCGATTTTAATAAAATTATTTAAATAATTTAAAATAAAAACGACCACTTGTGGTCGGTTTATTTTGAATTTTTTAAAATCTTTTTTTTCCTTTTTTTAAATAATAATAATGCATTTTTAAAAAATATATATTTTTTTCAAAAAACCGACCATACGTGGTCGGTTTTAAAAAAGCTACCATGCTTTTACCGACCACATATTTTGGTCGGTTTTGTGGTCGGAAATACAGGAAAACCGACCACATGTGTCGATTTTTTTGTTAGTAGTGATTCAGCCCAATTTGATTTTTTTTCAACCACTTAATTATTTGTTTTGAACTTGCATTGACAACTTCTAAATATACTCATGTTTCCAGAAAGACTTTATAAATGGCCCAGTGAAAGTAGAAGGAGGTCAAGATATCGTCCCCAACGTTATCAAGTCTGTCGAGGTTGCAAGAAACTGTGGCATTCACATAGTTTGGGTATTCTATTCGATCTTCATTTCTTAATTCCAAACTAGTTAGAAGTCAATTATATAATTTTCATGTTCTTTAATGGATTTCTAAAAGGATTTATTATGTATTGCAACATTATTTTGTGTAGGTTGTACGAGAGAATGATCCATTGGGAAGAGATGTCGAATTATTTCGTACGCACTTTTATGCTGACAACAAAACAAAGGTGGCATCAAAGGGAAGTGTAGGTGCTGAACTAGTTGATGGGCTTGTTATTACGGAAGATGACTACAAGCTGGTCAAAACACGTTTTAGTGCATTTCTTAACACACAGCTTCATTCATACCTTCAGACCAATGGCATCACTGATTTGGTCATCACTGGTAACTAAATATTGGGATTCATTATTAAGTTTTCTAAACAACCATGATTTTATTATATACTGTTATGTAAACCTAAAAATTTTCTTACAACTAACTGCACATAAAAGTAAGATTAATACATTAGAAAGGATTAAGTTATATGCACTAACGATTTATAATTGCTCTTTATGCCATTAGAGTAATTTTACATGTTATATTATGTCACATTTTCTCCCCAACTATAATCTTTTTAACCCCCCCCCTCCCCTACCTCTCCCAAAGAGATTCCCAATTTTACTCCATTGACGTCCGGAACTCTCAATCTTAAGGTTAGAGGTGGAGGGTACTTACCAGTTGAGCAACCCTCTAGTCAACTATAAACTTTATGCATATTTGATTTAACGGAAAAGAGCCTGAAATGTTGTTCAACTATGTAAAATTGTGTAAAAATGTCCTTTGTCTATCTATTGGGTCTAAAATGCCCTTCCCGTCTATTTATTGGGCTAAAATGCCCTTATCGTCTATCTATTGTGGCTAAAATGTCCTTTCTGTCTACCTATTGGGTCTATTTTGCGCTTTTATTTAGGCAAATTACATGAAAAGACTATCTTTAAGACTTAACTACATGAATAATAGTACTTTTTCAATATTGCAAAAATAAAATTTTTTTTGACACATATATCCAATTAAAAAAATCAAAAAATATAATTATAATTCCTAATTTAATGCTATAACTAATTATCAATTCACCTTAATTTAAGAGATATATTTTCAATCTTCAAATTAAAAGTGGAAAAAATAATCCCGGCTTCCAAATATTTCTGTCTCTTGATTTCAAAATTTCAATATTTTAAAATAAACTAAGTATTTCATTATTTGCTCATGTATGTTTCTTTTTGTTTTCATGTATTTTAATAATCTAGTATTATTTCATTATCGTGTATTTTTAATTCTAATATAATGTGCTAACCATACTTTTGTAAGGATAAATATTCATGAAATAAAAATCATTACGTTGGAAGTACAGATATATCATGTATTTTTATTGTATATTTATAATTTACGTCAAAGTTAGATTATTATTACATTTTTTATATAATTTATGGGATAAATATTTATGATATATCTCATTTTATTGGAAGCACTTTTCTTATTAAAAAATTATTTATTAAATATAATTATATATTTTCAGTATTACATGGTATAAATTTTTTATATCTAAGATATACCATGTATGTTTATGGTATAAATATAATTTGTATGGTATAAATATACCATGTATTTTTATGATATAAATATAATTTGTATAATATATAAATATATCATGAATTTTTACGATATAAATATACTATATATTTTTGTGGAGGCATCGTGAAAGCAGACAATAAAAATGGAAAAACATAAAATTTTGATATAGTATATAAAAAATGAATGAAAAATTGCTTCCAGAAAAATAGGCAATAAATAAGAAATATGGGACTTTAATATATAATTATTTTTCTATATATTAGAATCTGTTATAAAAGTAAATATGTTATATGCTATATTTGACAACCAACTATACAGTTTTGTATATGTAATAATTTTTTAAAAATGGCTATTTATGTTGTTTTTTCTTTTATTTATCAGATCAATTTAGAACGATGAAAAATTCATATTGTGCACTATTTATTAGGTTAATAGTAATAAAAAAGATAGGGATTTTATGCAGTTTAATAAAGATAAGTTATGGTATTATGTAATAATTTATTAAATAAAAGGACAAAATAACCCAATAGGTAGACGGAAAGGAATTTTAGGCCCAATAGGTAGACAAGAAGGATATTTTAGGTCCAATAGGTAGACGGAGAACATTTTTGCACCATTTCACATAATTAAAGGGTATTTTAGATCCTTTTCCATTGATTTAATTATGCATATTGAAGACCACAAGTTTCAAATCTTAAAGCAACAAAAATATTATGACATGGTTAATTTAATTGACAACACAACTTTCAAAGTATTTTTTTTTTGTTTTCCTATAGAATCAAACTATGTCACATGAATTAAAATAAATAAAATACCATTTATTATAATTGAATATAATTATTTACAATTATCTTTCAAGTAACCTCATAATAAGGTCTTCTACATAGTTGATACGTAAAATGTGAACTCGACCGACAAATCTCCACTTATAACATATTAAGATATAAGGAGTGCGGTATGTTTCACTCCCGCCATAAACAAAGGAAAATTTTGTGTCCATTTAAAAAGTTGAAAGGGCAACTTTGAATTTTAATTTTCCCTTATATATATTCTAATCGTAGTTTGTAGCCATGTCCTTTGCTAACTACTTAATTAGCCCACGCTATTTGTCCACACTAGTTTATTAAATTTCTACAACTACGTTATTAGCTAGTTGCTACTTCCCATCAACAAATAAATTAAATAATCTTTCCAAAGAATTAATAATAATTCATAACCTGTTTCACCTAACACACACAAATATAACTTCGATTTGGTTTTGACGTTCCTAATATGTCAAAGCCTTTATAAATATTGTCACAACCCAAGTCGGGCCCTGCCGCGACAGGCATCCCGAATCACGAAAGCCCGAGAGACCCCTTAGCATACTATCATAAGCATAATCCATACATAAATCAAAGTGTGGAAGATAAAATGAAATTCAAAGATATTTATAATACAAACTGTGTCAACAAAATATGACAATACAATACCCAACTTCCGTCTATGAAACCTCTACTGAATTACTAGTCAATCTAGACCGGGACAAGGCCCCCGGCAGAACCATAAGACAACTAAACTAAGATAAGAATAGAATGCCTTCCGAAGCAAGGGAGACTTACCAACTTTGGAGTTCAGGAAGTAATCTACTGCTGAGCTGGACCATGAAAATCTACCTCAGAACCTACATTATGAGACAATGTAGCTGCCACGAAGGACGGTCAATACCTGAAATGTATTGGTACGCAGAACTAACCAAAAATAATATGTATTCCATATAAAAGAGTCGAGAGCATTTAGAAAACAATTTAGCAAAGTATATACATAAAACACATGAGCATAATTTGACGAGCTTCAAAACATTTTCTTCTAATCATGACTCAACTATTTGCTTTACTTCTGAGCTAGATGATATACCCTACATTTATACGATCCCGTGGGCTATATGAATCCACCCTTAACTTGGCGGCCAAGCCCCTAACCCAAGTTTGCCGCAAGAGTTAGGGTCTGTAATAAAACAAGGTATGCCTCCTTACTGACACACCATGTTATGAAAAGTATGCCTCCTTACTGATATACATATCATGAAAATTAAAAATATGCCTCCTTACTGACATACATATCATGAAACCCGCATCGGCAAAATACAGTTTTGGGATACCAGTTATCCGGACTCGTGCCTTTTTCGGGTAACCATCTAACTCTCTTTAGGCCCATTTTTAGTTCTTTAAAACCATGCTTCATGCTTATAACATTATTTACTTTCATGCTAAGGGCATTTCGTAATAGATGTCGTCATACCTAGACTTGTAAGCCATATCATATCATATTATATCATATCATATCATATCTATACCCCTTTCATTTGAAAATCATGCTAATAACCACCAAAAGATTTAAACATCACATGAAAGTTTTTATTTCAAAAGCATATGAAAACTGATGCAATGTACTCTCATTTCAAGTCTTTAATACATAGTGGACAATTCTTTTATTCAACACATGCATTTATTTCAGTTAAAACACAATAGCCTTTAGCATAAGAAATACCCCTTTGAAAACGTGCAAGACAATAATGCATAATGGTTAAAGAGGCATTTAAAGATCAAGAATTATCCTCATTCATAAACTAGCTAGCCCAATATTAGTTATACATAAATGTCATGATAAAAAGGGGCTTATAATTCATACTCTCAAACTCAATTCACAATTCATACCATGCAAAGATTATAAATTTCATCATGGGGAAGGAAATTTCACAAGTCACATTTATAAATCACTTTTCGAACTCAAATCATGTATGCACAAGAATATAAATCAAACTTATAGAAAAACCCCACAACAAATACATACTTTCATTAAATTGAGTTCATGATGCATGCTCTTAAAATAATTTCTCAAACCTCATTACATATCCATACATATATAACTTTAAAGCTTGTTAAAATCATAAAACCTATGCCCAAGAGATTTAGGATAGTCCCACATACCTTAACAATGACGAAAACGTGGAGAAAATTGGCCTTTGAGGCTTAAAGTTCAAACCCTAGGTAGTTTTCTCTTCTTGTGCTTATGGAAGATGAATTGGGGATTTTGTGGGTGTTAATACGTGTTTAAGGACCTTAATTTCATATAAGTAATTAGAGATGGTTAAGGGAGTGTGAAAAGACCTTAACTCCCCTAAAATAATACAAAATGAAGCACTTACGCTGCTATGCTATTGCCATGAGGCGCACAATAATTGCACAGGCCAAGGTGTGCGATGCATGGCCATTGCACAACCCTAAGTGGGCGATGCATGGACATTACACACCCATTTCAGTGGCCTTGTACGTTTGTCATGCATGCGATGCATGTCATTTGCAAAGGGTTTATTATGTTATGCCTACTTATTTTAAGGTCTTGAAACTCCCCCAATGCAACCCACAATGTCCAAACTTGTTCTACCATTCATATGAGGGCCTTAAGGGCTATTTTAGAGAGCGTTATTTGAGTGATACAGCGACAGGATGTTACAATATACATATCCAAGGATATCCCCACACTAAGTAAATGATATTCACTCTAATATCTAAATTAAACCATTGGGTTTGGGTCTATAAACGTAGGAAAGACGGTTTAACGTTAGCCCAAAAGTGTGGGGTGTTACATTATCTCCCCCTTGGGATCATTCTTTCCCGAATGATGGATAGGAACTTGTTGAAGCTCTAAAAGTATGGAATAAAGAACGTAACCTCACATTGAACTTTTTTCCACAAAGAAGTATGCAAAGGTATCAGAAGAGCTTCATGATAATTCCTAGTAAAATGTGTAAGCACGAAGTAGAGATAATCAGAATTGACATAGAGATGACCTTGCACATGAGTTCTAGGGATCATGATCATCACAACATATGGTATGAATTTATTTGGTGATCATAGGACTGATTTAGATCGGTACTAATCATGAAATAAGATTTTGCGGGAGATAAAAAATAGAAGCATTCTCTACCTTACAAGATACAACGAATAGACCTAAAACTTAGAGACACTACTCAACTATGCCCCAAACAATAAATAACATACTTCATCATTTACAACTTACAATTCTCCCATAACACATCTAACAACAAGAGTTTGAGTCCCGCAGTATAGTACTTATATGTTGAAGCCTAACCCGGAGTTAAAAGGTGCTAGCTTAAGTTACGAGACCCTATACTCTACATCTCATTAAGAATATTACTTCACCATATCATTATAATCAAACACCCTCAGGTCTTAATCAATGAGTATCAACCACATAACACATTGATTTGTGTCTTCATCAATCACGACATTCAAGCCTATCATTATTATACTCACTTCATGGATCTCCTCACTAAGACTTGCAAATTCAATCACTCTTACAAAGATTTTTTCCACATATCCCATCATAACTATTTCACATAACGAAAGTTCATCTCCTTCTCCCTTCTTCAACTATAACCTTAGATAGAGTATTCACACCCAAAACTTAACACAACAAGAAATATCTACTCCCTTATCCAAGACCTTACTACGCTTCTATAACGACCATCATACTAACCTATGGAGGGTCACTGAGGGACCCGAGCATGAGTATTATGAAAGAGAGTAACACTATTTGATTATAACACATACCTACTGCATTACTTAAGGTGGGACATGAGATGTCAGAGGTGATATAATAGGCACGAAGTACTTCATACATTAGACGTATAGATCATATAGAGAGTCCTTCAGGTATAAACACAGTACAATATGATTTCATAGGACTGAGCTTATGGTGAGAAACATGAGCGCCTATATCATGAGTTGTATAACATAAGGCCAGAATTCATGAAGTCAACGATTGAGACAAGAATTGATACTTGAAGCTATTGCTTCTCATTTTCAGAGTTGAGATAGTCATTAGTTTGCATAAACTTTATCACTTTGGGCTAAACCCGACATAAAACGAACCAGTAACGTATGGAAAACATAGTTCCTTAGAACTAAACATGATATGAGACATGGATCTGTGGGTCATGAACATCACAACATAGAGCTTGAATGATTAAAAGCTTGGATTATTGAGAGACACTATTGCTTCTAGTTTGGAGGTCAGAACATGGACATAAGTGCATAAAGAACTCGAATTATAGGCATAGGCATGACTTGAATACATAAGACATTAGCAGAATTACCTCTTAAATTAAAGTAGGAGGAGCTTTCTTAAATAGTAATAGATTTATCATGACTCTTCCCTGAAATTTACCACCATGAGAGAATTTGAGAGCTACCTTAACTCATTATCCCCCCCTTAGATCAAAGTCACAACCCTAGACTTGAAGGCATATCTTCTCACTAAATCTACAAGCATAACACTCAATACAATGAGGTATCACCATACACATAAACGCTAAACTCCCCCTGATAAAGTATACTCTAAAGGCGTTGCTTTTCGAAAATGCTACTCTTAACTTTTGCTAGCCTCTAAAGCCATCACCATACAACTCACAGTCTCATGAGCATACATATCCTCACACTTTATCAAGTAAAAATCCACTCTCCACTACTTAACATTCTAACATTAGACCTCTAATCACATAACTTATGACTTAATAAAATTTGGTATAGTTTTACAAAGTTTGTTAATTTGTAAGTTATGTGATTAGAGGTGTAATGCTAGTATTCTAAAGAGTTGAAGAAGAGGTGTTGAGCGATTCGAAGCATAGACTCCCATGCCCATAATGATGTTACTCATGAGTTATGATTTTGGAGTTATAGGAAGTCATGATTAGTATCCCTGAGGGGGAAGTGTCTTTATATTTAAAAAATAAATGAGAAGAGTTGTATTCATGTATATGTCGATATCCCTTGGTGATAGGGCATGTGAATACATACACTCATGGGAGTGGGGGTTGTAGAGTGATGGCTATAGCAAAAGTTAAGAGAAATATTTACCGAAAACCAAGGCCTTCATGGTATAGATCATTAGGGAGAGTTAGAGTTTAAGTATATGGTGATGTCTCTTTTATGTTGAGAGTTGTGACTTTGATCTAAGGGGGAGATGGTGATTTAAGGTAGTTTTTCAAATTTTTTTTATTGTGGCAAGTTAATGGAGAGTCATGATGAACCTAATTCTATTCAAGAATATTCTTCCTACTTCAGTTTAGGAGTTCATTCTACCAAGGTCTTATGAATTCAAATCATGCCGATGTCTAAGGTTTGAGTTCTCTATGTATGTCATGCCTTAACCCGATGTCCAATCAAGAAGCAATAATGTTCCTCAGTGACCCAATACGTATCTAAGCCATATGTTATGTTGCTCATGATCCAAACCTATGTCTCACAACGTGCTTGGTCATAAGGAAATATGTTCTTGTATGTCACTGAATCATTTTATGTTGGAATTATCCAAAGCGGTAAAGTTATGTGAACTTATTACTATTTCAGATCTAAAAATGAGAAGCAATAGCTTCAAGTATTTACCTTTGTCTCAATCATTGACTTTATGAATTTGACCCTTATGTTATACAAATCATGAGATTTATGCACCCATGTTTCTCACAGTAGTCTGTCCTAAGAAATCATGTT
>NC_061117.1:210868052-210884797 GCF_002878395.1 Capsicum annuum
AGTCAAAACTGAAATATGTTTTTCTTTCACCGAAAAATTTGTCTATCAACATTTCATTTAGTTGATCTACAAATTCATTTCTACTTACTAAGATAGCCCTTTCAGTTATAAACTTTTTCGATTTGTAATTTTGTTGTAGAGTTGGATAAATTTTTCTTATCAAGCATTCTTCTAGTTTACTATCACTATTGTGTTTGACAATCATTTCTTCTGGAAGAACAATTAAATTGTACTTTAAGGTCCATTCTTCCCCATTTTCAACACGAAGTAAAAATTCACTGAATGTTGAATCTGTTCTTGCTCTCATATTTATTGTAAAATGAATCTTTTGCATTAAAGGCCACATATAGGATCTCATCAAACTTGCATCCACTGTCTGCTCTGGTTGATTTTGGAACTACAGGTAGTACTTGTCTAAAATCGTCTCCAAAGATCATAACTTTTCCACCAAAAGGTAAATCGTTATCCATTATATCGCGAAAGTTCCTATGAACAGTTTCAATTATGTGTCTCTTGGCCATTGGTGCTTGATCCCATATTATTAATTTTGCTTCTCTAATCAGTTTAGCAGTTCCATCTTGTTTTGACATATATGTTATTGTTGAGTCATTTGTTTGTAGTGGTATTTCAAATCTTGAGCGAGTTGTTTGACCTCCAGGTAATATTGTTGCTGCTAAACCACTGGCTGCCGGTGCTAATGCTATCATACATCTTGATCTAACATTTCCTAGTAATGCACAATATAGAAATGTTTTTTTAGTCCCCCCCAGTCCATCTACATAGAATAATGTTGGTGTTTGTTTGTCGACACATTGTAGAATGTTCTTGAAAGCTAGTGCTTGTTGTTTATTTAGCTTTGATTTTGCATCAAGATCTCTGGCTGGTACCTTCACAAATAGTTCTTCCATTACTTCTCAACATTCATAGTGAGCACTTCGATGAAATAGTTGATTTATTTGAAGCATATCATATTTTTCAACATTTGTACCTATACTCTGCAAATAATAATTGATACTTTTCACTATTCTTTGTAGTTGAGCTTTATCTGACTTGGCATGCATCTTGTGAAAATCCTTAGACATATCTGTGTAATATGTGTCACATAGATTCCTAAGACCTGTTGGGCTGCAATGTACTAAAATTTTTGCAAATAAACTTCGAAAAGATGAAGATATCTTGAAGAAAGATATCTTGAAGAAAGAAGCCTCACGTAAACATTCGAAAATGCTATTATCCGATTCTAATAGACCTCTTTCTTTGGCTGCTTTATTGAAACTATGACATTGTTTTCCATTATCAGTTAGTAAGTCTTCAAATGAAATCGCCCCTCTTACGTGATTCAGCAAGAGTCTCTCGTAATTACCTTTCACCCTTTCTTGGATTAGCTTGAAAATTGAACATATTTGTTAGTCTAGGTTATTTTTTAAATTTAAAATATAACTTAACTAAGTAATTTATTCTTATCGATATTTATTCGACCAATCACCGAGCACGACTTTCTTTTCCTCCAAATTTTGAATTGTGAGTTCCAAACATAATGCTCTGGGAATTTTCGGTATAGATAATTGCGAGCCTCAGTGTTTATTGAACATATTCTGAAATACTCGGTAAGCATAGTTTACCTTACAAAGTCTGAATGCATGATAGTTTGTAGATTTTCCTTCTTCCAGCAGTACACTATGTGTTTTTTAAAAAAATAATAACATAAATATCCATTTTGTTTAGTGGCTAATATTTCCTACTATATATGCTATATTGTTAGAAAAAATTTGAAGTACCTGATTATTTGTCTGGGAGATGTAATTGCCTGTTGCATTTCACTTAGATTAAACTCGTATATTCTTCATAGTGCTTCTGGTGTAGACACCCAACGTGCATCTTGGAAGCTTTTGATTTCATCAATGATTTTCTCCCCATCTTCAATGTAAGCTACACATTTATTATGCTCTTTATATATATACACTTGTATAGATACTTTATGGATTTAACTCCTGAGCAGACCTCTACATTAATATGACAATTATATCTCGTTAACAAATAAGAATTATAAGGCACAACCCATTGATTATTCATCTTCATTCCACGAACATCAATCGTTCTCCCATCAGCTCTTCTCCTATAAATGGGATATCCACCCTTTCCTTGTATCGATTTTCTATTGTATGCTCGGGGATAATGAAACTTACATTGGCCATCCATCATGCAACATTTTGTATGTTTTTGTCCGTAAGGTCCATGCATATGATTCATGATAACTACTTCATTCAATTTTGGATACTTGTCCTTATCTGACAGTTCTGCTGAAATATATCTATCATATTGATCTGCTGATGCTATCTTATGACCTTCTTTAAATATTAGAAGAAGGTGTATATGTGGTAAGCCCCTCTTCTGGAATTCTACCACAAAAACATGTGCTGCAACTGATCCAAAAATTTCTTTCTTGATGATTTGGTCTTTAAGATCTTTCAATTTTGCTCTAAACACTCTAGTCACCAAATTTGGCCTATCTTGAGCTACTTGACCTGTACATAGTTCTTCTTGAATCTCTGGCCATTCTGGTTTGCATGTCATGGCGATAAGTAGATCTTGCTTTCCAAACTCTTGAACCAGAGCCATAGCATCCATGTAGTGTCGTCACATATATATCCCTAGGTCTTCCAATGAAGGATCTTAGAAGTAATAGCCTCTGTCCGACCTTTTCTCCTCTACATTCTCCTACCGTGACACTATCAACAATACCTTATAATATTTTTCTCCTAAAATTTGATTGCTCAAATCTAGAATATTCAAGTTTTGTCATTTCTAATTTATGTACATATCCACTGCAAATTGTTGCAACAATCTGCTACAGAGTAATAGTATTGATTTATCTTCTAGCCTGTCTTGAAGTTTATAGTAGTAGTACTCTCTATAAGAGACAGTTCCTTTTGTTTCACGGCCCACACCTTTTACGATAAATGAAATGAGGTACTCTATATTACTTTCGATTGTACATAATTTTGCTTATTTAAATCAGCAATGTAATTTGTGACAAACTTACATATATGTTTTGTTAGAAGGAAGTAAATAACCAGTGGTTTGCTGAAATCTATTTACTTTCATTGCGTTTTAACTTTTCAATTGTAATTTGTGTTTTTGTTAGGTGCATATCTGTGATAGTGTTTTTGTAGTACCTATATTAGTTGTTGGATGTATTTAAATATACTAACCTTGTTCTTCAGTGGCGATAATCTCTTCAGCTGTTGCATATGAGAGAGTGTTTGTGTTTGCACTTGAAGTAATGCTGCCATTTGAATTGCGATATTTCATTATTCCTCGATGCCAACCTACTTCTCCTTTGTGTAATATTAAAGTATATTGAAGGGGATCACAACATCCATAGTAATGCTTTACTCGATGTGTGTTCATGAATAGAATATCTCTTTCAAATGGCACGTTTGGATTGTTGCCATCTATCCAAATTGCTGCCACTTGATCCACTGTTGGTTTGTTATACACTTGTTGATCCAATGAAGCATTTGCTGCTATACGTATTTTTAAATTTTCTAAACTTGTATGGTCTTTAAGGTGTGAAGACCTGTGCATATGGATTTTGGTCCATTATTTTGCTGATTTTGCCCATCACTTTCTCTGATAAAGTTGTGTCTTGAAGTACTGACATTCTGTTTGCCAGTTCATGATCTGTATCATTGAAGTTCAACTGAAAGTAATATGGCGTATCATCTTTTGGGACCAACGATGATAGATGATGATATACTTGTCCTTGTACCTTAAAGCTGTAAATTCCCTTCCTGGAAGATGCTAGTTCTATATCGACCTTTACTCTAAATGACGTAAAAGCAAAAATGCTATTATAGGCTCTTATATTTTTTCTGAATAACTTGCCTTCTTCCGACTCAACAACAAATAATGCATATAAGTCATCTGGAACTTCGTGAGCTGCTAACTTGATATATCCACTTCCGCAATAAAATTTTGGTGTCTCATAGTCAAACCTCTTGGCATGACAGAAGATGCATTTAGGTTTCTTTTTGAGCTTATGAATAGATGATGTAGATATATTTGCAATAGTTTCTCCTAAATTCCCAATTAAAAGTATATTATGTATTAGTAGAGGCTCATATTTTGGTGATACAGCTTAAATGCTGCAAACTTAACGTATAATGTATTTTAGCAAAATTACCTCCCTTATCATTCTCATATGATAAAGCATTTAGTATCCAATTTCTTTTTCGCTTCTTCGGCTGTGATTGCTCAATGGATCCATCTTTCAACGGTTAAGTTGCAACAAAAGTTTTTTTTTGCACTCTTCGCAAGGCCCTTTCTACATCAGTCATTACTCTACTTTTGTGTCCTATCAAATGTGTGAATGTGATCATGTTGCTAATGTCTAAACGGTAATTGATTTTACAGTTCACTATAAAATAAACACTTCAACTTTTGTTAAGCTTAACTCTTATTTTGGGATGATGATTATCTTGAAATTCCATGATAACTTTTCCTGCGTTCAATGAAATTGAAAGTTGTTTCATATGTATCATTCGTAAGATCAGTAGATAATGATTGAATGTATTGAAATTGTGAATTGTTAAATATAACATTAGCAAGAAATTTGTAACTTGTATATTACATATGGTATAGTATTGCTTTACTTTTTTTCTTGGTGCAGTAGTTGTCCTTATATATTTTTGTAATGCTCGCTAGTCTGTGTAATATAATCATATTATAATCATTTAAAAAGATATTTGTCAAAACAGTGAATGTAAGAACACAACCTCTAATGAGAAACCATAAATGAAAGTGTCGTCTGCCGACATTGATAATCATTTTTTATACATATGATTTGACACTATGGTAGTACAGAAGTAAAAATGTTGTGAAAAGAGATAATAAGTTGTATATAACTGATAAGGAGAATGAATAATTTAAGTTTATGTCAATACATATCCTCTATTTTTGAAGAATATATTCGATTTAATGGGGAATTGCATTTGTTTATAGGGGACGAAACTATTACGCAATGATAAAATGAATAACATGTTAGTAGGAGTTAAAAGATAGAAGGGGTAAACTTACAACTCCATTACAGGTGGGTAGAACTTGCCAATGGTTTACAGAATCTGAATATGTCAATTGCAAGAGATATAAAACTTGTAGTGACAACAAGAAATAAGTTAGTACAAAGTCTTCATGACAATTCTTTAATCCAAAGTACACTTTAATGGAGCTGTATGTTTTCTAACTTAATAGGCGACAATCAACACGCCTTCAAAAATTCAAATTTCTATAGTGAAAAATAGGGACAATTTAAGCATTTGCAATATTTGATCAGTTAATGGTCAGCTTGGCAAATCAAAATTCTTTAAGTAATCATGTCAATCAAGTCAAGATTGCTAACTTTTGATGGGATATCTGGAAAAGTAGGAGACACCATCGTCAGAAGTGATTTCTATTGACAATTGATTGTGAGAAAGACAGATATAAATAGAAGATTTTAAAAACTAACATAGGTCATTACGTTAGAAGCAAGAGCAATTAAGAAGGACGGTTGAATGGGGAGTGACTACAACATACTATAAAAATAAGTAAAGAAATAAGACAATATGTGAAAGAATTACTTTGTGTATTCTTGAACGAATAATAAAGAAAATAAAATATTACATATACCCAAAAAAGGAAAATAATTTCTAGAGTACTAAGAAAATATATTTTGTACACTAAAAAAATATTATGTATACTTAAAGAAAATATTCACCTAAATTAGAAAATCCGAACACCCCCCCTCAAGTTGGAGGTGGGGAAGAAACACCCAACTTGCCAAAGAGTTGATGATGCATAGGTCCCGTCAATGATTTGGTGAAGATATCGGCTAGTTGCGAAGATGAATTCACAAATGACAAAGAAATTAACCCCGCAAGATACTGTTGACGGACGAAGTGACAATCAATTTCTACATGCTTCGTTCATTCGTGAAAAACAGGATTCTTTGCGATATGAATGGCGGCTAGACTATCAGAGTGAAGAGGTACCAGAAAAGAGATTGGAATAGAAAGATCTTCGAATAAACGCACCAACCAGGTGAGTTCGGCTACTACTCATCTCATTGATCTATACTCGGCTTCAGCTGAACTGAGTGAAATTGAAGCTTATTTCTTTGATTTCCACAAGATAGGAGAAGAGCCAAGGGAGATATAAAATCCACTAATTGATTTTCGAGAATCCGGACAAGTACCCCAATCAGCATCGCAAAAAGCAAGTAGTTAAAATGATGGAGAACTAGACATAAAAAAACCAAGACCAGAATCCTTCAATAAATAGCGAAGAACTCGTAAAGCCGCATTAAAATGGGGAACTCATGGATCCTGCATATATTGACTGAGATGCTGGATGGTGAATGAAAGATCTGACATTGTGTGAGTCAGATAATTCAGTTTTCCAAGTAAATGTTTGTACAACGTTGGGTCTTTGATTGGAATTCCCTTATCTACCTTTAATTTGATAGAAGGGTTCAACGGTGTAGCAACAGGAGAAAGATGTAAAGAATCAAATTCTATCAAAAAATCCATAATAAACTTACATTGAGATAGAATCAGTCCATGTGATTCTATGATGACTTCCAAACCCAGAAAAAAATGTAAATTTTCAAGATCTTTAATCTTGAACTCGGCATCTAAGAAGATTTTCAAAGCCTGTAATTTTGCTTCATCATTTCCTGTTAATATTAAGTCGTCAGCATAAACTGCAACAATAGAAATTCAATTATTTGATTTCTTAAAAAATAAAGAGTAGTCGTTTAAAGAATGACTGAATCCTTTGAAGTTGAGTGCTACAGTAAGCCTTGAGTACCACTGTCTGGATGCTTGTGTAATTCCATAAATAGACTTTTTCAACAAAAAAACATGGTTAGGCGAAGGTGGAGTAATCCCAGTAGGAAATTTCATATATACTTAAAATGTTTCATTGTAATCTACTTCCTCTTTTTGTGTATCAAATCTAATAACCAATCGTGCCTTATACCTTTCAATACTTCCATCTAAATGTTGCTTGATCTTATAAACCCATTTACAGCGCAATGCTTTCTTTCCTTGAGGTAAAACGACAACATTCCAAGTTTTATTCAATTCTAGACCTGCTAATTTCTTATCCATAGCTTTTTGCCATGCTGGAATATGCATTGCCTGCTCACAGTTAACAGGTTCATGAATACTAAAAACAGAGTTTAGCATGGCTTGATTAGGAGAACACAATTCATTAAAAGAAAAAGAAATAGGGGTCACAGGTCTAAGAAAACATGTAGAACTTACATCTGTGAATTGAAGAGCATTGCAAACATAATCCTGAAGATAAAGATGATGTTTTAGTTATCCTAGAAGACTTTCAAAGCACGGTGTCCAAGATTTGATTTGGACGAGGAGAAGTGCAATTTTCAGTAGAAGTAGGAGAAGGGGATGAAACAGAGACTGGAGAATGAGGAACTAACTTAGTGGAATCAGAAGTTAGCATAGTAGGATCAGTAATTGAAAAAGTAGAAGATGAAGTAAGATAATCAGACTCTGGTTTTGATAGATATAAAGGAAAATTAGAGCTTGTAGGCGCATCAGTAATATCAAAATTTGATGAAGAAGAAATAAGAAATAATTTTTGAGAAATATTTGACTTACCCAAAAAAGGAAAATACTCTTCATGAAAAATCACATCTCTAGAAATAAAAATATTCTTTGTTTTGAGATTCATTACCTTATATCCCTTTTTTTCCATAAGGATATCCTAAGAATACACAAGGCAAAGCCCTTGGATCAAACTTTGTTCTATGATTAGATAAGGTGGAAACAAAACATAGGCAACCAAAACATTTGAGATTTGAATAAATAGGTTTAGATTTAAAAAGAACTTCAAAAGGTGACTTATATTGTAAGATTGAGGAAGGAAATCTATTTAATAGGTAAGTTGCCATTAACAAGCATTCTCCCCAATAAATAATAGGTAAATGAGATTGAGTAAAGCCCTTGATGTTTCTAGTAAGTGTTTGTGTTTTCTCTTTACTATTCCGTTTTGTTGTGGAGTGTAAACACAAGTAGTTTGGTGAATGATTTCTTTTTTAAGAAAAAAAATCAGATTGTATTTTACCACTTCCTAATTCAAAAACATTGTCTATTCTGATTATTTTAACCTTGATATTGAATTATGTTTCTACCATGAAAAGAAATGATTGTAAAATGGAAAAGGCATTTGATTTAGTGCTAAGAAGATGAGTCCAAGTGGCTCTACTAAAATCATCAACAATTATTAAAAAAATACCTAAAACCATCATGTGTTGCGGTTTTATAAGGTCTCCAGGTATCCACATGTATTAAATAGAATTTTTTTTTAGTGGAAATAACACTTTTAGAAAAAGGTAACTTTGATTGTCTATCCATTGGACAAATAGCACAAGGAGAAGAAAATTTTGAACAAGATAAAGAAACTGAAACAATCTTCTTCATATTACTCAATGGCATGTGACCTAACCTATAATGCCATAGTCTTTCTTTTACATTGGAATCAAAGAAACTCGAATAAGAAGTAAAGACATTAGCTACCGAATTTGAAAATGACAAACTATTAGAGCTAAAATTAGATAAATTTTTTGTAGACTCTGTTGATTGACTCTTTGTGGAAATTGTTGATTAAGTTGACTAGAACACATATAGACCTCCTTGTTCTCTACCAAGCATCAGAGGACTCTTCAGTGAAGGACCCTGCAACATGAAACAAGTATTAGGAGTGAAAAGTATGAATTTTTGAAATTGTTTACACAATTTATGAATAGAAAAAAGATTGAATTTGAAAGAAGGAACGTAAAGGACATTATGTAGTAGTAGATTATTTAAAAGATATACAGATCCAGAATGAGTAACTTTCCCTTTATGGGAATTAGGAAGAGTAACCAGGATAGGTTTGGACATGGGACTTAAATTAAAAAAGAGACTTTTATTGAAAGTCATGTGCTTAGAGGATCCACTGTCCATTATCCAAGAATCATTGTCAACTTTAAACAAGCAAGCATATAAATTGAAAAACTTTATCATACCAGCATAAGTGAGATTAGCAGACACATCAGCGGTTCCTGAATTTTTCTGATTCATTTTCTGCAAAAGCTGCATGAGTTGTGCAACATTTTCTTGACTGAGTGATATACTATATGTAGTATTATTCAATTTCTGCAAATTTTCTTCACCTGTTCCAAAAACATTGTTAATCACAGCTCTTTTTGGTACCTTTTGGTCTTGGTGAACTTAAAATCTGCAGGAAATCCATGAATTTTGTAACACTGATCAATAGTGTGACCTACTTTCTAGCAATAGTTACATGTCAAGTTATTTTTCTTAATGAGATTGCCTTGTTGAATTTTATACTCATCAAATTTTCTTACACCTCCATTACCAACAAGAAAAGAAGCTGATTCTCCTAGGTAAGCAGGAGTAGCATGAATTTCTCTCTGTTTTTCATCTTGAATCACAAGGGAATATGCCTGACCAATATTAGAGAGAGGGGAAGACAACAGAATATTACTTCTAACCCCTATGAAGGAGTCATTTAGACTCATGAGAAATTGGAGCAGCCTCTCATCTTGATGGACTTTTTCTCTCTTTTCTTTTGCACCATATCCACACTCACAACTACATGCAGAAAAGGTGTTAAGAGCATCTAATTCATCCCATAAACTTTTCATTTTAGTGAAATAAGTAGAAATACTTGAATTTCCTTGAACTATAGCATTTAAATACTTTTTTAATTGAAATAATTTTGCTCCATTAGACTGACCAAATTTATCTTCTAGATCGGACCATAAGACTTTGGCACTTTTGGAATATAGGACAGATTCAGTAATTTCCTTGGATAGGTAATTCAAGATCCAAGACAAGACCATGTTATTACATCTTGCCCAAGCTGTCTGAAGATTTGTATAAGTAGGAACAACTAGAGATCCATCAATGAATCCTAGCTTGTTCTTGGTTGAAAGTGCAATCATAACTGCCCTTCTCCAGCCACCATAACTCCTTCCATCAAAAATGGTGGAGAAAAGGTTCATGCCAGGATGATCGGAAGGGTGTATGTAGTAAGAATGTGACGAATCAACTGTATTAATTGCAGGGATTCCATCACTTTTTTCAGTAGTTTGGATTGAAAGATTTTAAACTTCACCCATTTTAGTTAATAAGAGAAAAGAGAATATGAATACTAAACGAAAGAGGAAAAAAAATACAGAAATATGAATACTGAATGAAAAGGAGAAAAAAATTCAGGAATAGTTATATGAAAAAAATAACACTGCTCTTGATACCATGTAAAAATAAGTAAAGAAATAAGACAATATGGGAAAGAATTACTTTGTGTATTCTTGAATGAATAATAACTGTACAGAACACCTCTATTTATATAAGTGGTTAAACCCTAAACCTTAACAATTAAAGGAAATAAAATATTACATATACCCAAAAAAGGAAAATAATTTCTAGAGTACTAAGAAAATATATTTTGTACACTAAAAAAATATTATGTATATTTAAAGAAAATATTCACCTAAATTAGAAAATCCGAATACATACAATTACCTATAATCTGAATTAATATCCATATTTTCTTTGTTACTTGTGCTTATGTTACTTCAAATAAATTTAGACCTGCGGTTCAAGTGTTATAGGCATTTTTTTACATTATTTCTCACCACACCAATCCTCTTAAAGCAGGTACAAATTTGAGTTATTTTAAGTAAAATTGATAATTTGACATAAAGTTGTGATGTTATTACAGTTTATGCATGGGGCAATCGACATATGGTTAGTCGAATAGGTAAGTCTATGTATTAGAGATAACGGCCAAAGTAGAAGCATAGAGGCATTCAAATGTAATTAAATATATTTTTTCATTACAATTAAAACCTAAATTTCTTTTACAACAGAGGCAGATGTTGATGACATCTTGCAATGTAGTGAAGATGCCATATCGTTTGTTGAATCCTATGTTGCCCGGACTCCTTAAAAATATCAATGGATGCATGTCGGATTGTTCAAAATATTTTATTTTTTTGAAAAGCTGTCAGGTGAGAGCATCAAAAGCAATGAGTATGGAGAACTTAGGTTGAAGGTAAATTGAACTATAATGGGGCATGTTACAAGAATGAAATTGATAATAATCAAATTTCCAAACAATGCAATAAGCAGTACAGATGCAACTTCAGCCACATTCTGCATAACGTGAAGTACGCTCTTACTAAACCATGTTCAACAATACTACAAATACAAAGGACATATAGAGTAGACATACTTCCAAATCAAAAAGGGAGTAGTGTATTAACAGGTTGTAGCTGTTTGTTGCCGCAGAAGTTGAATTTTTTTGAAGACTTATTTGATTATGTGTAATGTGCAATAGAAATTGGAGCTATGTTATTGTGGCAAATGTTAAAGATTGAGAAGAAAGTCCCACATTGGTGGTTAATAAGATAGGTGATCGCTTTATAAGGCTTGGGCAATCCTCCTCCTCATGAGCTAACTTTTGGGGTGTGAGTTAGGCCCAAGATTAATTTTAAGATGATATCAGAGTAGGGACCATTCTCACCCAATGTTGGGCCACCGATTTAGATTTGGGGGCGTGAGGAAGGGTGTTAAAGAATGAGAAGAAAGTTCTCATATTGGTGTTTAATGAGATGGGTGTTACAGATTAAGAAGAAAGTCCCATATTGGTGGTTAATAAGATGGGTGGTCTCTTTATAAGGCTTGGACAATCCTCCTCCTCATTCTTACCCAATGTTGGGCCCCCGATTTAGATTCGGGGGCGTGAGGTAGGGTCCTCGTACTCACCCAATGTTGGGCCCCTAATTTATATTCAGGGGCGTGACGTAGGGTGTGAAAGATTGAGAAGAAAGTTCCCATATTGGTTTTTAATGAGATGGGTGTTAAAGATTGAGAAGAAAGTTTCCATATTGGTGTTTAATGAGGTGGGTGCTAAAGATTGAGAAGAAAGTCCCGTATTGGTGGTTAATAAGATGAGTGGACTCTTTATAAGACTTGGGCAATCCTTCTCCTCATTCTCACCCAATGTTGGGCCCCCGATTTAGATTTGGGTGCATGAGGTAGGGTCCTCATTCTCACCCAATGTTGGGCCACCGATTTAGATTCGGGGGCGTGAGGTAGGGTCCTCATTCTCACCCAATGTTGGGCCCCCAATTTATTCAGGGATGTGAGGTAGGGTGTTAAAGATTGAGAAGAAAGTTCCCATATTGGTGTTTAATGAGATGGGTGTTAAAGATTGAGAAGAAAGTCCCATATTAGTGGTTAATAAGATGAGTGGTCTTTTTATAAGGCTTGGGCAATCCTCCTCCTCATTCTTACCCAACGTTGGGCCCCTGATTTAGATTCGGGGGCGTGAGGTAAGATCCTCATTCTCATCCAATGTTGGACCCCCAATTTAGATTCGGGGGCGTGGGGTAGGGTCCTCATTCTCACCCAATGTTGGGCCCCCGATTTAGATTCGGGGGCGTGAGGTACGGTGTTAAAGATTGAGAAGAAAGTTCCCATATTGGTGTTTAATGAGATGGGTGTTAAAGACTGAGAAGAAAGTTCTCATATTGGTGTTTAATGAGATGGGTGTTAAAGATTGAGAAGAAAGTCCCATATTGGTGGTTAATGAGATGGATGGTCTCTTTATAAGGTTTGGGCAATTCTCCTTCTCATGGGCTAGCTTTTGGAATGTGAGTTAGGCCCAAGACCAAGAGCAAATAAGGAAGTGGTTCCTAAATTTTATGAAGACTGTGAATTGTTCAACATTGCAAAAAATTTGGCTACAACCACATGTTACAAACAATTAGTAATTACAACATTGCTATTAGTATCCTCCTTCCAGTATTGTTTTGCAGTTGAGTGACTTCTAATCTTTTTATACTTTTTTAACTGAGATCTGTACTGACTATTTACTTTAAAACCCTGTTTAGTCTAGAAATTGGTGGTCTCTTTTTTTACAGTTAAAAGAACGAAAAAGGCTCAAAAATACCCCTAAACTACCTGATGGCTCAAAAATACCCCTCCGTTAAATATTTGGCTCAAAAATACTCTTCTCTCTAATAGAATTCCACCAAGGACGCCACATGGATAAAAAAAGCCAACATTCCTCATCATTGTCCGCGTGTATAATTCCTTTTTAAAATCCATACCCAACCAAATATCCAAAAGACCTGATCCTATGCAGCGTGCCTACGACATGTGTTAAGATTGGTAGATGCTTGTGAAACTTCCGGTGATTGGATGATAATTGGAAAGGAATCATCAACTGATGTAATAATCCTCAAGGGGAGAGAAGTAGAAGAATACTTGAATACTGTTCCAGAATTGGCTGAAAATATCACGAAGTTGGGCTTATTTGGTGCTATTAGATGTGCAATGCGATCTCTCTGCCTGTTAAATCTTGTTATCACAATGAGATCCTTCCATCTGAAGAAGGATTGACTGAAGAAACTGTATTTTGCTCGTACTGTAAGCGTCCTATGGAGAAGTTTGTTGTCTACAGGGTCAGCAGAACAGTAGACCAAGATTGATTAGCCTTTGAAATAAGGCATTAGAAATGATTTTCATAGAGGGGTCAAAAAGTTTGTTTAATTACATAGGACTTTTATACACCCATTGTGAGTAGGCATTATGAAGAGTGATCTGCAGTTCTGCATTATCACATTTACTCATAAATTTCACATTTCCTTGACTTGATGGGTGTTGGTCGGGAGGAGGTAGGGCTTCACGAATTACTCACCTGCGCGGAACAAAAATCTTTCAATCCATCTTCCGTCCCATCTGCTACCCTTGACACTTATGGGATCTTGGACAGCCTGCATTTAATTTGCTACGTTTATCGACTTTTTCACTAAGAAAGCATACAATAAGTGGAGCTAGATGATGTTGTTGTTCCGCTCCCGGTGTAAACTGTTTGGGAGTTGGTATATAAGGATTAAGGATGTTTAAAAAGGGATTTTAAAAAGGATTATCCACGTGGATAGTGATGTGGAGTGTTCAGGTGACTTTTTTTATCCATGTGGCATCCTTGGTGAAATTCTGTTAGAGGGAGGCGCATTTTTTTTAGCTAAATATTTAACGGAGAGGTATTTTTGAGCAAAAAAACTAACGAAAGGTATTTTTGATCCATTTCAGATAGTTTAGGGTATTTTTGAGCCTTTTCCGTTAAAAGAATTAAATATTAATAAACAGAAGTTTATGAAATCAGTGTATCTAAAACGTCAAATATAGCAATATTCTTATTAATTTTGAACTGGGAGAACACAATATACCGATGTCGATGGCCAACAATTTTTTTTCTCAAAAGCAGATATAATACTATAGTGAATAGAATTTCTCTCATGAACCCACAACCCAATAGTAATTAGATATTGTTTGATAGTTGTCGATATAATTCTAATTATGAAGTACACTATAGCGATTAACTGAGAAAACAAAATGACTAGATAAAGTGGGTAAGAAAGAGATTATGTAGATGAAGAATTAGAAAGCATGATTGACCGAATGGGAAAAGATAAAAGTCAAAATCGTGGTAACCGGCGAAAGTGTTTGCTTTTCTATGTCCAGTAGGCCATGGTCAAGTGAGTTGTTCTTGCCTTATCGGGAAAATTATAATATTATGTAAAGGCAAGATTCCGAGCAACACAGGAAATAACATCTTTCAGCACCAGTCAAAGATCTTTTCTCCTTACATTTCTTTTATTGAGAACCATTGACATCTCCCTAATATTTTCCAACATCTACGGTGCTCCCAAGCATTTTGGTTCTTTTAGCCCGTCGTGCAGTAAAGTATAATACTGATAAAGTTTTTTTAAAATATACCCAATTCAACTATTTGAAATTAAAATTTGACGATTTCGGAATGTGTATCACAATTGATTTTTGAAATACACAGGAACATTTATATACTACATAAGGAAGACATACATGTATGAACTTTAAATTTATATAATTCCGGGGAACTTACAATTCAACTTTAGGGGAGAACGAACTAGTCGCGCTTTAACTGTGAAAGTGGATAGAAAGAATATCTTTCAATTTTGACAGAGAAATATATTGCAAAGAACTTTGATAGCCGAGCAGAGTAGCAACTTTGATATTGTAGAACCTATAATTACAGAATGTGTGACGCGAAAAACCTTTAACAAAAGCCAAAGTTGGTATCTAATTCAATCGTTAATTTTTCCGGAGAGACTGAAATTTGATGATGAGATTTCATCATGGTATTTGTTTTTAAGGAGAGGGGGAGGGGGTGTTGGGAAACGTTGTGGTAGCAGCTTTTGTGGAGGCATCCTTTTGGAGGGGATGCAACTGAACAAGGGCGTTACGTTGCGTGTCTTTTGGATACAGCATATATGATTCTTATTTTAATTTAGTTTTTAAGGTTTTTAACTATAATTTGAAGGGTTTTCTTTCTGGAGTTTGATGGCCATTCCAAGGCACAATCTGGGCATAATGATTTTTAGTATTAATTGGAGATACCTGTTATTTATAAATTAATTCGATGGTAAATGTGTAAAATATTTTTGTTAAATCATGAATTTCTCATGGTTATTGATTGGCAGTTTATGACAATAATTTTTTTTTACAAACCAATCGATTAGTCTCACACCCTCCATATGAGTATATGTAATTAATAATAGATGCCATCATTAATTGTTAGTGTTGTGAATGAAGCTAATTCTTTTGGGCTTGTTACATTATTTTTTAGTTTTATTTGGTATTCAGCCCCAAGTACCGAGTGAAGCTGTTTGAAAGGGATTTGGTGTTAGGCAGGTGAATTTATGCGAATTTTGATAGCGCTTGTATTTTTGGTTGTCTCTGAATACCCTTCTTAGTTGTATTTACAATGTCTCTTTTTCTAGCGGCAGTTTTTTTGCGAATTATGCTGACGCTTTGACTTTTTCTTGTCTCTGATCTCTCTTCTTAATTCTATTTACAATTAATCTTTTTCTTTGATAAACTATACACTATGTAAATGCCTATCACATCAAAATTAAAGAGAGTGACTTTAATGTCATTGATCGAAGGCTTTTCCTTGTACTGTTAGGTTAAGTTAGTAAGGCGCATCTGAAGAAAAATTAAATTTTATAATCGCAACATTACATATAAATTTTATAATCGCAACATTACATATAATAAGTAACATAGTTCATGTTGGTAGCACAACAAATAACTATATATCTTACAATACAAAAGATTCCCAAATAATCTGTATTCACACTTAACATGCATAATACATACACCATCAATGAGGTAAACTATATTTTTTCCATTTTGACTTTTTATTATTGATAGGAAGTTGAGTGTCGTTGGTATTTTTCCCTCTCTTCCTGTGCATCCTCGTTGATTTAACTTCTTCCTCCACAACTATTGGTCCTGCATCTTGAATTTCTTGTATCTTTTGAACAATTAGACTTCTTCTTGGGTACATTAGCCTTATTCACTCTATGAGAACGATAAGGAATGATTCGCATGCACATTTCTTTATTGCAATCACATTAAACACTAGACAATTTATTAGTATACTCACCGGGATTTATTCATAAGACAAATTATATATAGTCACAGGGTTTTATATAGGCACAAGTAGGGGAAGGATCTTATACATACTGCTGTCACATAGATACATGAGGTACAAGTGTATTGAGCTTTGCAGGTGGTTCTATTTCATAGGCCACCTGGTCTATCATTAGTGAGTAC
>NC_061117.1:210887797-210971881 GCF_002878395.1 Capsicum annuum
AAATTAAACCAAATTAAAGTGTTTAAATTTGTATTTCTAAAATTAAAATATTTAGTGTCAATTGATTCTCAGTTGAGATAGTGTATTTTTGTATTATGCCAACTAGAAAAGGGACGTTATGAAATTTGTTCATTACCATTTCAGTACTCTTATAAATGCCTATTAACTTCTCTGTGCTATTTGTCATGTTGTGCTCACAAAGCTTAAGAATGGTAGCATGTAATTTCCTGTTTTTCTTTCTATTGCTTTCTCCGTCTATTTTATGTCATTCTTTTACTTGCCATAGTATTTAAGAATAAAACGAGAACTTTTAAAATTTAGGTATAAAATACTTCCTCCATTTAAAAAAATGTTGTGACTTGACACGAAGTTTAAGCAATTTTTTTTTAAAGATCTTGTGGTCTTACATTAAAATTATATCCAAAAGTACTAAAATATCCTTTAATTTTATATTGTTAAACATGTCATATGAATAGTTGGGATTAAAGGATTGCCAAAAAGGAAATTTTCTTTTTCAAAGAAACTAAAGGAAAGTAAATCATTGAATAATCCTCAAATATTTTTGTAGTTGGAAATTTAATATTTAATTTTATTCTAATTATAGTAAGTAACATTCTTTGACATGCACTAAAAAGGAAAAGGAAAAGGAAAAGGTAACGCATAATATAGCAACGAGGGAGTAATGTTTAATAGTCAACGACGTTTTGCTGTCTTCTTCGAGAGAAAAATTGTACTAGAAGAATGTCCCACTATTTGCCTGATTGCTTGATACTCGATATCCTTTGCAGGCTGCCAGTTGAAAGCCTTTTACGATTCACCTGTGTATCAAAGCAATGGTGTTCACTGATTTCTTCTCCTGATTTCAACTCCCTATACACCACTGTTAATGCTACAACTCCCCTTCTAGTCCTCCATCACTTCTCAGTCAAACCAAAGAAACAACAACATTACTCTGTCTACAATGATCCTGATTCAAAAACCGAAAACCTGACTCTCATCAAACAACTCAAGTTTCCCTTCAGGTCTAGCTCTGGAAAAGACTTTAGAGTTGTGGGGTTCTGTAACGGCCTGTTTTGCCTTGCTGATGATCTTTATGGGGATATAGATCCTATCATTCTCTGGAATCCCGCTATTCGCAGAAGCATCTCCCTTCCTAGTAGGCCTAGGCCTACGTTTCGTTGTGGTCCACTCAGGGTTTTCCTTGGATTTGGATTTGATCACAAAACTTGTGACTTTAAAGTGGTCAGGATAGCCTATATACGAGGAGCTAATGGTGTTTATATGGTGCCTCCAGAAGTTGAGGTCTTTAAATTGAGTACTGGTTTATGGAAAACAGTTAACTCAAAGAACATCAATGGTAAACTGGATTTCCTTTATTCGAGTATTTACTTAAATAGTGCTATCCATTGGGTTTTCCATTGTAAGAATGAAGGTGGGAAAATAACTAATAGCTTGTTGGTTTTTGGCCTAAGTGCTGAGACATTTAGTGAAATGAGTTTGCCGCAAGAGCTAGCTCATGTTTGTTTTTTGTCTCTTACTTTGTGTGGGGAAAGGATTTCTGTGATTTCGTATGAAGAAAGTCGCAATCATGCTCCATCATGTGATACTTGTGTTGTCTGGGTGATGAACCAGTACGGTAAACCAGAGTCATGGATGAAGGAATTTATTGTGGATTTGAGGGGTGAGATCACAAAAGCCATTGGTTTTGTAAGAAATGGGAAATTTCTGGCAGTGGAGTATCCTGGGAATGTTTTATCATATGATCCAGATAGTAGGGAATTGAAGGATCTTGATATCCATGGTATGTATCATTCGTTCTTCTTGAGAAAATATGTTGAGAGTTTAATGTTGCTTGATGGAAATAGTGGAGCTATGACTGATTTTGAACTGAATTACGAGCTGAACGGTGGAGTCATTCCATATCTTATGGACACTGTTGCGGATTTTTTTGGGCTTAGAGGATGAACCAATTTGGAAGAGGAAATATTATGTTTTCACTATTTATTTCATCCAGTCTTTGCATTATGCACTTTAATCACTTAATTCTAACTTTTAGTAGTTGGTAGAAAGATAGTTGGCAAGAAGTTTATTGAGTTGTTACAGCTGAACCTTTATAGTGTTCATACTAATGATGATTTGAAAGCATCTATGAAATTTTTTGCCCGATTCTCTCTCATTTAGCTTTCCAGTGTTTCATTGATGTTATCGTTGAATTGTTGGTGTTGGAGTACCCTTTTCAGCAGATAGCAGTCCATGCTATTATACTTTGTTATCCACTGCGTTGTCTTTATGAAAGCTTATTATGCAATATAATTTATGAGAATTTAGTAGCCCTGTTGACATAAGTTAGTTTGCTAGTAGTGACAATGTAATCAGTTTCAGTATGCACTTCATTGGCAATTCTGAATTTGCTCAATTTCTGCTTTCTCAAATAGTAGTATTGCTTTTTGTTTAGAGTATGAGTTCCTTTTGCTTTCCAGAGATTTCTTTCGTGATGCATATTAGGATTATTCATCTAAATGAAAAATGTCATACTCATTCAAACTGACTAGTCCGGTTACAAGCAATTCAACCATCAGCCTGCTGCAGTGGACTTTCCCATGAAAAATAGCTTGTGTATAAAAATACTACATGGCCCAACTTTCTGGATTAAATCTTTCTGAGACTTCAATCAAGAGAGGAGGGATTGGGAGGCTGAGACATTCCGCCTATTGCCGAGTTCCATAGTACTAAAACATGTCTTATCCAAATAAATCATCAGAAGACCGAGTATTCTCTCGCAAGAATCCATGATCCTATTATCTCGGCTCACTGTTTCATTGGAAGGGATCTTATGAGTATGTTGTTTTCAGTACTGAATGATGCATTATTGAATTGAGCAGTATAAAGTTCAGGGGATTTTGACTGAGAAACATTTGATGAATGTGTAGCTGGTGTATTCGGTTGTTCCCCTATTCAGTGCTCCTTGATCTTTTCTTCTTTGGTTTTAGCCTTTTAGCCATCCTTCAAATAGAGCTCTTATCTTACATTTTTTCCTTTGCCCATGATAGCAATGTTCCTTTGAAATTCAGGACTTGAGACAAAAGAATTCCACTAGAAGCATATCATAAGGAAGCACCATTTAATAAATTTAGGACAAAATACCACAATGGACTAGAAGCCTTGTTATCCTCTTCACAATCACAACAAAGAGAACATATGTTGCTTAATTGTATACTCTTGTCTCTTAAGATTCAGCTAACCAAATAAAACACTTGACCTTGTATGGAGCTTTGCTCTTCCATATATTCTTCCATGATCAATTGGAGCTTGTTGTTCTTGTGGAATTGAGAGTTCTGTAGTAGCTTCAACTGTGAGTCATCCATCGGTTTGTTGCACTGTCCAACAAAACTGGTTACTTCGTGGAATAAGAGAGAGAGCACTAGCAAGAGCTGAAGAAGAGAGGAGATTCTCGACCTCTCAATCATTTAAGTCCTTCTAAAGATGTAATCCAGCCATTGTCTTGCCAATAGTCCATAACAAAAACATTTGGTTCTGATGCAATTCTATGAAGATCTAGGAATAAATCCATTACGGAGCATGAAAATGGGTTTAAGTTTTCTGCATAGTTATTGTAAATAACTTTCTACATCATCGGCTTATTTTAAACATATTTACAAGGAAGGCTACTTATTAAAATGTGCGATTTGAAATCTTGAAGGTAGGAAATGTTATCTGCTACAACAGGTAAAAATAACCTGGTGTATTAGAATTGCTCCTATTTATTTTTAGGGATATCAGTACTTAGTTCCTCAAATTTTGATAGCCTTTGGGTCGGGTAAGACCAGATCCAATTGTATATTTAACCTTCAATTAGATGAACTTAATTGAAGTTAGTTCGATCCAAAGGCAATTCTGGCATTTAAACATTTTCTCTAAAACTATAGAAACAAGAAGCTGCATGTGGCTTGGTTCAAAGCCACCATTTCATTTGGACGCAACCTTAATATGTCAAAATGCGAATGTTGGCCACAAAGCCAGTTAATATTAAAGGTGGGTTATGGTAGGTAGCTTGGTAAATAAGATCATGCGCAAGAAGAGATCGTAATACCATAGGCAACTACTTCGATCCTTGTTGTACCAGTCGGCAGGGTGTATCTATGTGATTCGCTATGCTTGCCTGTGCCTATCAACTGAACTTAACTATCTTAGTTGACTCAATGTGAATATTCTCTGGTGAGTGCCAATAAATGTTAGTTGCTTAAACAGGGCATTGGTTAAATTGTACGAGTAAACTTTGAACTAGTACCACCTTTTGCACAAAAATTCAAACATATGATACATGATATTTCCATCCAAATTTAGAAATTCTAATCCAGCTTAACGCAAACATCAAATTCATCAAGAAAGTATAACAAAAAAAGGCGAGATTTTCAGCACAAACAAGATAAAACAATTCCAATATGACATAGTTCTTGCCATGTGACCAGGAGGTCACGGGTTCAAGCCTTGGAAACATCCTCTGGCAGAAATGAAAGGTAAGGCTGTGTACAATAGATCTCATGGTCGGGCCCTTCCCCGGATCCTCCTCATAGCGGGAGCTTTAGTGCACCGGGCTACCTTTAATAGCATAGTTCATAAACAGTGCACATTCATTCCAGCAATAACTTAATAGCAAAATATTCTCACATCGGGAACTGACAAACAAAGTCTAGGTACAGTTCAGTGTAAGTGAAGGTAGTGAGTGCTGCCTAAATTTTTGGTTTTAGCCAAGGAAAGCTACTCTTATCTATATGACGCCATTGAGATAATTAAGAAAGTCATATTTCACTTCATCCATAGTTTTCTACGTATTACAAAAATGTTATGGAAACACTTTCGAAGGGTATTGATGTTGAGAAATATAACTTTAATTAGTAATGCCCTCCTCAGGAAGTCTTTCCCTCGACAAAGACTCATTCTCCTATTTTTGAAGTGCTCTAATATAGCACCTGTAGATAGAATGCAAGCGTCATAGAATTAGTACCTTAGTTTTCTTCGTCGGAGGTAGTATGTATTTATTCTTCATTGTTTTAAGTCATTCTTATCCTGGTTGTTGCAGAGGAATAACACTAACCTGTGAGTGCTGAGAGAGTGTCTTCTGATGGCAATACTACAATGCGTAACAACAACATTGTCTAATGGATTCATAAGACACAAGAATGGGACTCAAAAGTATTTTGCCCTCTTGCATATCCCCACGAAGTATCTCGTATATGTTTCTAAGTTCTTTAAAAGTGGAATAATTGTTCGGTTGGAAGTATCTCCTGATCTAGCAAGTACTTATCTTAATTTAAAAGAAGAATATCACACAGATGATAAGTTGAAGAACACTGAAGTATCCAGACAGAATAATGATCATCTAGGAAAGCTTCTTGACAAGGTATAAGTTTCTTTTTTCCTTTTTGGTTAAGGTAAATAATTTTATTAACAGTTGAGCACACCCTGGATACAACCCATATACGAAATGATGAGAACCTACACCAAAATATGATTCTCAACAAAAGAGTTTCAATACACTACACTAATGGGGACCTCGTAAGTGCACCTTAAAGAAATGAGAGACAAACACTACCCCGCATTTTAACAAAATTAAGCTCCAATCCTTCAAATGCTATCTTGCTCCATTTTCTCAGGCTTTTATCTCCCCTTAGCTTGGATAGACATCATACCTAGTTCATAGTGTTGGGTTCAAAATCAAGAGGGCGTCATGTGTTGAGAAGCAAACACAATCCCACATCGAAAAAATAGAGAGAACATGTCCAATATTTAAAGTGTCACCCAACTCCACTAGTATGAGGTCTTTTGGGAGGTGCCCAAAAAAAATATTCGTGAGGGCTCGGCCCAAAGAGGACAATATCATACTAGTGCGGAGTTACACGCAGTCCAAACAACTGGTATCAAAGCTTGGGAGATTCATCACGATCACTGAAGATGGAAGGATCGAAGTTTGGAATTTGAGAAGTTTGATGGATCCATTTTTGGTTTCTGGAAGATGCAGATCGAAAACTATCTGTACCAGAAAGATCTTCACGAACCCTTGAACGAGGTGAAGCCAGAGTCCATGAAGGAGGAGGACTGGAAGCTCAAGGATAGGCAGGCTCTAAGGCTGATCCGATTGACTATGTGGCGTTCAACATCGTCAAGGAGAAAACCCATCCGATCTGTTGAAGGCACTATCAAATATGTACGAAAAGTCATCTGCAATGAACAAGGTATATTTGATATGTAGATTTTTCAATTTACAGATGCCAGAGAATGGATCTGTTGTTGATCATAAAAATGAGTTCAATATGATTATTAGTCAACTGTGTTCTATGGATATTAATTTTGAAGATGAAATTAAAGCACTGATTTTGATGCCATCTCTGCCCGAGTCTTAGGATATTGTTTTTCTGCAATTATCAGTTCCTGCGGATCTGAGAAACTGAAGTTTGATGAAATCCAAGATATTGTTCTTAGCGAAAGCATTCGCAAATGAGAAATTAGGGAATCATCTGGTAGTGCTCTCAGTGTTGACCGAAGGGGGACAGACCAATCGAGGGGTCAAAATACACATAACAGATCAAAATCTAAGAATCGTGGAAAATCTCCACAAAAATCCAACGTGACATGTTGGAATTGTGGAGAGAAATGACACTTTCAGACAGAGTGCAAGAAACCCAAGAAAAAGAAGAATCGAAAATCTGGAGATGATAATGATTCTGTTAATTCAGCAGAATACATTGGGGATTCTCTAATCCTTAGTGTGGATATCCCGGTTGAATCCTGGATATTGGATTCTGGTGCATATTTTCATTCATCTCCTAGCAAGGAATTGTTCCAAAACTTCAAGTCTGGAAATTTTAAAAAGGTATAGCTTGCTGACAACAAGCCATTGCTGATTGAAGGAAAGAGGGATGTCTATATAAATACTCCAGCAGGAAACCAGTGGACATTAGAGGATGTCAGATATATTCCTGGCCTCAAGAAGAATCTGATCTCTGTTAGTCAGTTGGATAGCACAGGCTACGTAACAAAGTTTGGGAAAAGTTCGTGGAAGATTGTGAAGGGTGCTATGGTTGTATCAAGTGGCACCAAATTTGGAACTTTGTACACCACTGCAGGGTGTATAAACATGGCTACTGTTGCTGAGGGTGCTTCCGGTTCACGTCTGTGGCACAACAGACTTGGACACATGAGTGCCAAAGGAATGAAGATGCTGGCTGCAAAAGGAGCTTTAGAGGGGCTAAAATATATTGATATGGGTCTTTGTGAGAGTTGTTTTATGGGTAAATAGGAGCGTGTAAGCTTTATGAAGACTGCGAGAGAACTGAAGCAAGTACGAGTGGAAATGGCCCATACAGACGTTTGGGGACCATCTTCTATTTCATCACTTGGTGGATCCAGATTCTATGTCACCTTCATTGATGATTTCAGTAGGAAGGTATAGGTTTACTTCTTAAAACATAAGTCAGATGTGTTTGCTACTTTCAAGAGGTGGAAAGCTGAAGTTGAAAATCAGACTGGCTTGAAAATCAAATGCCTGAGGTCTGATAATGAAAGAGAATATGACAAGTCCGAATTCAAACAATTCTATGTAGCTGAGGGAATCAGGTTGATAAGGACAGTTCCCGGGAAGGCAAGGCAGAATGAAGTTGATGAAAGGATGAAAATAATATTGAATGAGCGTTCAAGGATCATGAGGATACGCTATGGGCTGCCTAAGATATTTTGGGCGGATACTGTGAGCACAGCTGCATACTTGTTCAATAGGGGACCATCAGTTCCTCTGGGGTTCAAGATTCCTGAAGAAGAATGGATAGGAAAAGAGCTCAAGTAATCTCACTTGAGAACCTTTGGTTGCACTGCTTATATTCATGTTGATCTAGAGAAGAGAGATAAGCTTGATGCTAAAGCTATAAAGTGATACTTTATAGGTTATGGTTCTGATATGTTCGGGTGTAGGTTTTGGGATGACAGGAACAAGAAAATCCTAAGACATTGTGATGTGACATTTGATGAAAACGTCTTGTACAAGGACAGAGAGCAAAAGGTTCAGTAAAATACAAAGCAAGTAGGAGTTGAGCTTGAGTTTTCAAAGGGTACACCCAAAGATGCTGCAGCAGATACTCAACAAATTCCAGAGACTGTCATTGAGGAACCAGAGGTGGAACAAGTGACACCTGAGCAGGCTGAGAGGATATCATCCAGGACCATTAGAGTACCAGATAGGTATTCACCATAATTACATTATCTGTTGCTGACTAATGAAGAGAAACCAGAGTCTATTGTTGAGGCCCTACAGGTGGAGGATTCAACCAAGTGGGAGCAAGCCATGGATGATGAGATGAGCTCACTTGAGAATAATAACATGTGGATGTTGAATGAGTTACCTGCAGGGAAGAGAGCCTTGTTGAACAAGTGGGTGTTCAGAATCAAAGCAGAACCAGATGGCAAAAGAAGGTTCAAAGTTCGGTTGGTAGTTAAAGGATATTCACAAAGGAAAGGTATTGATTATGCTGGAATATTTTCTTCTATTGTGAAATTAACTACTATTTGAATTTTATTGAGCATTGTTGCATCGGAGAATTTGCATCTTGAGCAAATGGATGTAAAGACTGCATTTTTACATGGAGATTTGGACAAGGAAATCTATATGTAGCAGCCAGAGGGGTTTGTAGTTCCAGGTAAGGAACACATGGTGTGCATGCTCAATAGGAGCTTGTATGGGCTAAAGCAAGCACCTAGACGGTGGTATAAGAAGTTTGACTCCTTTATGAGCAAGAGTGGCTTCTGCAGGAGTGAAAAGGATCAGTGCTGCTACTTTAAGAAATACACTGATTCTTATGTATTCTTACTCTTGTATATGGATGATATGTTGATTTCAGGATCCAGTATGAAGGAGATAAATTCTCTGAAGGTAAGCTTGTCTTCTGAGTTTAAGATGAAAGATTTAGGTGCAGCAAAGCAGATTCTTGGGATAAGGATTTCTCGAGATAGATCTACTGGCACTTTGAATGTATCCCAAGTACATCGAGAAGATGCTGGACAAATTCAGAGTTAATGATGCTAAACCCAGAACTACTCCATTGGCAAATCACATAAAACTATCAAAAGAGCAGTCACCGGATAACTCAGGAGCGGGAGCACATGGCACTTGTTCCATATACCTCTATAGTTGGGAGTCTGATGTATGCTATGGTCTGCAACAGACCTAATATAACACATGCAGTTGGAGTTGTTAGCAGGTACATGGCAAACCCCGGGAAAAAGCATTGGGAAGCTATAAAGTCACTTCTAAGATATCTGCAAGGTACATCTAGTACTTCACTTTATTTTGGCAATGGTGAAGTGATTCTGCAAGGTTTTATTAATACTGATCTTAGTGGGGATGTGGAATCAAGCATGAGCACTTCCGAACACATTTACACCGTAGGTAGTACAACAGTAAGTTGAATGTCTAGGTTTCAGAAGTGCGTTTCTCTTTCATCTATTGAGGTTGAGTATGTGGCAATAGCTGAAGCTGGAAAGAAGATGATATGGTTGGCAGATTATCTGGAAGAACTGGGCAAAAAGCAGCTTAAGAAGATTCTTTACACAGATAGCTAGAGTGCCATACAATTGGTAAAGAACCTAGTCTATCATTCAAAGATGAAGCACATTAGAAGACGGTACCATTTCACTTGCAGGGCAGTGGAAGAAGGTGATATGTGTTTGGAAAAGATTGATACAAGTACGGCCATGAAGATAGATGCATGTGAGAATGTAATGAACCGAGGCTTGGAGTGTGCGAGTGAAGGACATAAAACACTCCAAACCAACCCTAATCTCACACTTGGAGTGTAAAGAGGAGCCTTGGAACACAACAAGGAAGCCCCTAAATACACTTGAAGGGAGCTTAGCTCTTAAAAGGGCATTTTGGATGTTTTGTATTTTATTTGGAACCTAGTATAAATAGAACATTGTAGGGCTTTTAGACGTAGATTATTTATGATGTTGTAAGTCTTGAAACACAAAGAAACACAAGTCCTCTCTCCTTGAGGAACCAAAACCAAAATTAGGCATAGAGAGTGTGGAATCACTCTTATTGATCTCATGGCTTGGAAACGTGATGTTGGAAGGTGGATTCCAACCTTGTGTCTTCATAAGAGATAGGTGAACATTGTGTGTAGTGTTAAGGGTCCAAGAGTGGAATATGCTCTTGATTTCTTAAGATTATACCTTCATTAAGTCTATCTAACTATCCCTTTACTTTTATTGTAATCTTGTAGTAGTTTGTGTTCTTGTAACCGTTTCTATCTCTTGTTAGTAAAACCGTGTGTTGTTCCTATCTTGTTATTGTTGTCCATCTCTCCATATTTTTGCTGTTTTGGTATATTTACACCTTCAATATCTTGTTGTTATTGTGTTTTCATTGTTGTTGTATTGAATCCGAGAGTGGTCATTAAAGGGTCCTTGGTTCTTGAAACTTGTGGACTGATTTGGTTTTTGTTTCATGTTTCCCTTGTGCTTCTTGTATTATTTGGTATCAAATCATGGCTTGATCTTGTTCCTACAAGATCAATCTTGGTCTTGCTTGATAGAAAATTCAAAAAAAAAAAGTGTTAGAAAACTGAAAAATCAAAAAGAAGCAAATCTGTCCATTTTGTGTTCTTGGCCGAAATTGTGTTATTGTTGTGTCTTGGCCGAGATTTTTACTTATTTTTTTGTTTCTAGTGTTGGTTTTCTTCTTCTCTAACACTCTTGAGTCTAAATCTAAGTTTGAGCTTACATTGTTGTTGTTGTTTTCTTGAACATAGGGCTTGGCCGAATTGTTGTTGAAACATTGTTGTGGTGGACTATTTTGGCCTTGTGTTCTTCATCTTATTGTTGTTATAAGATTTTCCACGTGATATTTTTGTTCATTGGTGGCCTGATAACCATTTTTTTGAAATTGTAGTTTTCTTGGCCAAGTGTTGAAGATATTGTATTGTGAAAATTGGAAGTTGGCCGCGTGAAAATTATGGTATTTAGATTGTCGTTGGTTGTTCTTGGTGATTGTTGATGTTGTTCTTGAAGTTCTTCACAACCTTCATAGCTTTTTAATATAAAGTGAACATTAGATCTATAAAGGTGAAGAAAAAAGGGGTGAAGTTTTGTTAGTCTTGAAAGACTTACCATCACTCATCAAATAGTCAATCACATCTCAACCACTTTCCAACAACTTTTCATAAAACAAGGGTCCGTGTTATAAGGAGAAGTACAAGAAAGTCAAATTCTTGAAAACATGAATTTGAAAAGGCTCCAAGACTTGTTTTAATTTCTCTCCTTAAAACAAATTCCACCAATTCCTAAATTGTATATTGACCAAGACTTGAGATTGGACAACAAAAATTGTTAGAAACCGCAACCAATTACGTGTTTCCACGTCATCATTATTACTGTTCATGCAACAATTTTGGCTCAAATTTCAGATTTTATTAGTTTCTTTATATTGTTCCGTAGTTTCGTTTGATTGGTCCGAATGCTAATTGACAAGCTAGTAAACTCCTACTAGATTGTAAATTAGTTTTGTGTCCGTTTGTTCGTGTTAACGTTCTTTGTGTGCTTTTCTCTTTTGTGAATTTATTGTATCTTGTTGATTCAAGTCTGTAAGCAAATTTTCTTTGAGCCAACTCGAATGAAAATCTATTCCGGACCAAGGTGGACTCCTCTCTCAATCACTCACAAAGTACAAGCCTGCTTTCAACACTTGTGAAACCAAATGTGAGGTAAAAATTGAGTGTGAGAGTGTGGTGAGGCATTTTTTAGCTAACAAGTTTGTTTGTTTTGTTGTTCGTTGTTATCTTTTATTTTAGGTACCATGGCTACCACCAATCTCGATACCATGTCTGAACGCATCATTGATAATATTAAAGACATGAAATGGCACGTTGAAAGGCTACAACAAATCCAAAACCTAAGGTCCAAACACCTTGCGGTAGATCTTCCCAAAGGAAGTTGCTGCCCAAAATTGTGAAGGACTTTCACACCAAGGTAAAGATGAACATACTCATGAACGTCAATGTAAAATAGCTATCTCTTACACTTTGGTACATGTGGATGATGAACGTGTGACTAATAAGCCGTTGATTTTGAGTAGTAGCTTACCTAATTATGAGTATATTGATTCCTTACCACTTGTAGATAATGAAAATATTGTGTGAGTGGATACACTAGTTGATCCTATAGATGACTGAATCGACTCTTCTAGTAAGATCGATTTGTGTCCACCTAGTGTTGAAGCTATTGTGTTGAATGAAAGTACATCGTCATATGAAAATTGTGTTGACCAACTTGTGTGTAAAACTTGCCCACCACTTGAGAATATGTGTGATATGATTAATGAGTCTCAAGTGAGTGAAGAATTTAAAAATATTGATCAAGAAAAAAAGAGTGAACCCGTGAGACTATGTTGTTGTAAGTATTCTAATGTTTGCTTGGATCATAGGGTTAATCGTGTGCTTGATATATCTTTGGAACTTGATAATGATTCCTTAGAGAGTGAAAGTTCCAAATCTGTCTGCGGGTTAGATCATTCACTCTTTAGGTACAATGTCTTGTTTAAAGATAGTTTAAACACTCCTAATAGACCTAGTGGTGAAAATGATGGTATATCTTGCCTTGGAAGCTATAACATATATGCTAACCCACTATGGTGTGAAAACATTCCTCCTAAAGATGGAAATCTCTTCTTGGAAGATGAGAGTACTCTTAAGGGTAAGGAATGTGTGGTCTTGGAAACTACTTCTTCTTCTACTTTGTGTGGCTTTTCCGAGGACACCATAGTAGAAGTAGAATTGAGTGCCGCCTTTCTCTACTCTCTCTTTACTTATGAAGATATGTATGCCAATGTAGAGAGTAGGCCGTGTGGTTGTGGTAAGGACTATGGGAAATGGGTGTGTTGTTTAGACCCGTGTCTATGGCCACTCTTCCCATTTGATTCCGGTGCCATCTTAAGGTCAGGAATATTTACTCTCGGCTTAGGTGCGTTTCTTTTGGGTTCTTATCATAGCCAAGTCCTTGGTGAATTTATTGATGGCTTCATAATATTTAACACTAAGAACTCTTGGTTATATGTCAAATATGAACCACCCATGCATGTCAAGATTTGTTGTTGGCCGAGACTTGAACTCAAAGGGTCCTCAATTTCTTTTTTTTTTTTGGTGTGAGATATTTTGAGTGCATACAATTATTGTTTATTTTTACTAATCCTAACCCTCATGCCATGAGGAAGTGTTCTTGCTTGTCTCTCTTTGAATTTACAAGGCATGGATTCGAGGTCGAATCCTTTTTAAGGAGGGGAGGATGATACAAGTACGACCACGAAGATGGACGCATGTAAGAATGTAATGAACTCGGGTCTTGGAGTGTGTGAGTGAAGGACTTAAAACACTCCAAATTGACCCTAATCTCACACTTGAAGTGTAAAGAGGAGCCTTGGAGCACAACAAGGTAGCCCATAAATACACTTGAAGGGAGCCTAGCTCTTAAAAGGGCATTTTGGACATTTCGTATTTTATTTATAACCTAGTATAAATAGAACATTGTAGGACTTTTAGACTTATATTATTCATGATTTTTAAAGTCTTGAAATACAAAGAAACATGTCCTCTCTCCTTCAGGCACCAAAACTGAAATTAGGCATAGATAGTGTGAAATCACTCTTTTTGATCTCATAATTTAGAAATGTGATGCTTTGGAGGTGGATTCCAACCTTGTGTCTTTGTAAGAGATAGGTGAACGTTGTGTGTAGTGTTATCGATTCAAGAGTGGAATATGCTCTTGGGTTCTTAAGATTATACCTTCATTAAGTCTATCTAACTATCCCTTTACTTTTATTGTAATCTTGTAGTAGTTTGTGTTCTTGTAACCATTTCTATCTCTTGTTAGTAAAACCGTGTGTTGTTCCTATCTTATTATTGTTGTCCATATTGCCATATTGATGTTTTTTTGGTGTATTTACACCTTCAATATCTTGTTGTTATTGTGTTTTCATTATTGTTGTAGTGAATCCGAGAGTGGTCATCAAAGGGATCCTCGGTTCTTCAAACTTGTGGACTAATTTGGTGTTTGTTTCGTGTTTCCCTTATGCTTCTTGTATCAAAGATAGAGGGTGCAAAGAATCCAGCATACATGTTGACTAAATTTGTTGATGTTGGTAAACTAAGGTTGTGCAAAACCTTAGTTGGCTTTCTATAGTTGTGTCTACAGATGTTGTGGTGTGGCTAGAATATTGATGATAGAGGAATATTTTTTATTTTTTTGAGAATGTAATTCTTGGATGACAAAATTAGTCTCCAAGTGGGAGAATTGTTAGGTTGTGGAGCCTGATTAATATGTGACATACTATTATACATTAATGTTCACGCGATTCTCATTTTTAGGCTGTACCTTTTATTCTCATTCTCTGTGTAATTTACATACTCCAAGTCATTAATATAAATAGCCTGTCCACCGTGGAGGTTACCTACGGGTGTTACCATGAAATTACCTTTCTCTTTCTCTCCTTAAGAACGCTCTCTAGTTTTCTTCATCCTTTCCATAGATTTGGTGTGTGTGAACTGCTAATCGATCCTAACAACTGATATCAGAGCCCAGGTTCGGGTGTGTCGGAATAGTGACTGTGGTTGGTGAGAAGTTCCAGGTGTAACAACAAGATTGGAGATCTACATGTGGTACCTTGTGTCGAAAGTCTTCCTGGCGAGTGGTGGTCAGGCAGTGTGTCCCGTTGAGTAATAACGGCTGTACAAGATGTTTAACAGATCATGTAAAGTGACCTACTAGTTGAGATCTATGGTTGATTCCTCGTGTCGAAAGTCTTCTTAACAAGTGATGGTCAAGTGGCATATTCCACTGGTTGGTAGTAGTGGTACGGGGAGGTTACAAGTGATGTGGTCTTGGTTTGAGGGGGGATTGTTGAGAAGCAAACACAATCCCACATTGGAAAAATAGAGGGAACATACAATATTTAAAGTGTCACCCAATTCCCCTAGTAGTTGAGATTTACGGTTGATGCCTCGTGTCGAAAGTCTTCTTGACAAGTGATGGTCAAGTGGCGTGTTACATTGGTTGGTAGTGGCAGTACGGGAGGTCACAAGTGATGTGGTCTTGGTTTGAGGGGAGTTGTTGAGAAGCAAACACAATCCCACATCGTAAAAATAGAGGGAACATGTCCAATATTTAAAGTGTCACCCAACTCCACTAGTATGAGGCCTTTTGGGAGGTGCCCAAAAACAAATCCGTGAGGGCTCATCCCAAAGAGGACAATATCATACTAGGGTGGAGTTACACACGGTCCCAACATCATGCGGAAGCTAATAGTTTACAAACCATAGAGATGATAAATCAGATGACAACGAAAATAAATACTAAAAACATATTATTAATATGGTTTTGGTCAAATGACATACATATTAAAAATAATATTGAAAAATATAAACCTATTAGGAGAAATCTCCCCCTAAACAAACTTTTTGATGACTACATTGTGGATGATATTGTGTTATTGTTTGAGAAGATAGTCTTTCTATTTGAAGAGGTCCAAATCCTTTCCTCCAAGAAAGAGGTTAGCCAAATATGGAAGAGTTTTATACTTTCCTTTTATGAAAAGTAAAAAGTAATTATGGTTACTTTTATTTTCCTTTCAAGAAAAATAAAACTTAAATTTAGTAAGAAAATCAGGGTAAGCAAGAATTCATATGACACTTATTCCTGTTCTAGTTTTCTTCTTTTTCTTTGGAGAGATTTTATCATATGATCCAGAGAGATGGAATATGAGGATCTTGGTAGCCATAGTATGTGTCATTTATTCATCTTGGGCAAATACATTGAGAGTTTAATGTTGCTTGATGGAAGCATTGAGGATATGATTGATTCCATTGCATCAAAACCTGAAGAGGCAATTGAGTTATAGCCTGAACTGGTGAATATTTCCACTAAGAAGGTGTTTAAGAATTGGGACATACCTGCAGATCTTTTCGGGATTAGAGGATGGACAATTATTGACTTTTTGAGAAGTTGCACAACTTGTTCCTTAGATTTGAATCACTATGGATGATAATGATTGACAAATTCATTGTTTGGGACCTGTTCCCTGGATCCTTTATTGTGATGACAAAGGCCCTCTACGTATTAGGAAATAGGTTAGGCTTACTGTGCCTCAACCAATGAGATTTCTTCTAAGTTTTCTTGTGTCACAATATATAATGATCATCTTCCTCAACAAGAAAACCAACACTTCCATATTCTCACAATCAAAGATCTTTTCAAAGTGGTGCAACATTGCAGTTAAAGGCTGAAACTGTAACAGGGAACTGTTGTTCATCGAGTTGTATCTTTATTTTCTTGTTATAGTTGAGTCTTTGTATTTTGTACTTAATTGCTTGCCTACGATTGATTATGATTGTAGTAGGTGCGTGGTATGACTGTCTCTTGTAAATCATCTAGAGTTAGGTGATTGTCCAAACTAGAGTTAGCTTGAGAAATCCAGTTAGAGTTAACTGGAGGCGGAAGCAGTGGAGTTACTGCTTGGTTTCCTTGTAATAGAGTTATTTCTAGGAAACAAAGGATTAGGACGTTAATCCTTGGAGTTTGTATTCAAGAGGTTGCTTGAATATAGTGGAGCTTGAAATCCTGTAGGTAGGTCATGTTTTTTTCTCCTTTGAGCAAGGAGTTTCCACGTAAAAATTCAGTTTTTACTTTTCTGTACTCCAACACTTCTTACTATATTTATCTTTAAGTTCTTGCTGCGTATGTAATTATGGAAATAGTTTCCTAAGTCGAGGAGCAACCCACCCTAACCCTTCATTTGGTATCATAGCGGAACTTCCTTATAAAGGCTAACACCTTGGAAGGATCCTGAGTAGAGAAATGGCTTCTCCCTTAAATTTAGAAGAAGACCAGACTGTAACGCCCCACTTTTTTGGGCTAAGGTTTGAATCATAATTCCTATGTATATAGACCCGAACCCAGTGGTTTCTACCTACAAATAGGTGTGAATATTGATTCTTTAGGATGGGAATATCTTCGGAGATGGATTGAAGTCTTAAATGTCACCTAGCTCAAAGTTAATTTGAACACTTTCCTACCGGTTGATTTTTAGTTTATGATTTTTCTTTGGTCAACTTCCAATTACCATTACTCTTCGAATATAATGAGTTATTTGGCCCATTATATGGAAAATTAAATTTCTCTGAATCTTCTTTCCAATGCACTTGACCGTTTGTCAATCAAGTGCTGAATCAAAAGTTATGAGTGTTTTAGTGAGGCACTACCTCATGTGCATGTTGTGACCGTGCCACGGAGGGATCGTGAAGAGCCACTGCATAAGGTCTGCTATGGCTCCGCGCCTTGGACCTCCACATCCATTTTTTGTCTGTGCCACAGACCTTGTGGTCCTTGATAGGGGCATCATACGGAGCTCCTCCCGTGCATCAAATTTGTTTCATTTTATTTTATTTTAATGGCATTATGGTCTTTTATCACTCTAAAACCATCCCTAATCCTTTTTGGACAAATATAATGTTTAAACACATTATTTCACCTCTGCAAATCCCTAAATATCATTCCCTAAGCAAGAGAGGAGAAAACTACCTAGGATTTGAGGATTTTAATCTCCAAGGATCAAATTACTCTATATTTTCATCGTTATCAAGGTTTGTGGGACTATCATAAATCTCATGGGCATAAGTTTATCATTTTAACAAGTTTCAAAGATATATAATTATGTATATGTAAAGTATTTTTGAAAATCGTTTGAAGAGCATACATCATGAACCCATGTCGGAGGAAATTATATAATTATTAGGGGTTTTTCCATGAACTTGAGTTATAGTCATGCGTTCACATGTTATGAGTTTTGAAAAGTTTTTTAAGAGAATGATTTACAAAATCCCCATCGAGTGATGAAATTTATTGTCTTAACATGTTCGAGTGATGAAATTTATTGTCTTAACATGTTATGAATTGTGAAATGAGTTTGAGATCATGAATTATAAGTCCCCTTTTGATCATGAGATTTATGTATAACTAATGTTGGGGGCTGCTTTATGAATGGTTATATTTCTTGAATTATTAATTCTTCTTTATCAATTATGCTTTGTTATTTTTCATGTTTTCAAATAGGCGATTCTTATTCAAAAGGCTCTTGTTTCCTAATAAATAATTGCATGTGATTTATAAAAGAATTGACCACCATGTGTTAAAAGTCTTGGAAGGGAGTGTTTTGCATAAGTTCTCAGACGCTTTTGAAATAAGAACTCTCATATGATACGTAAATCCTTTTGGTGATCAAATGACATGTTTTGAATGAAAAGACTATGACATAATTTGATATGGTTTATATGACTTGCAAGTCTTGGTATGATGATACCAAATCAGATAAATGCCATGACAGACTACGAGCAGAACAGACTACAGACTTTTTCATACTTCAGACCATGTCTTAAGTAAGATGCATGTATTAAAATCCTAAAAATAGGATCTAAGAGAGTTAGATGGTTACCCTAAGAAGACACGAGTTCAGATAACTTATTTCCCAAAATCATATTTTGCTGATGCGGGTTTATTATGTCCTGAAACATCGACTATATGCTAGCTTTATGCCCTTTGGCGTATCAGAAATCAGAAACTCCAGCCCTTGCGATAAACTTAGGTTAGGGTCTTGGTCGTCGAGTCAAGGGCAGATCCCATATAGCGCGTGGGATATTTTTCAGAAATGCAGGGTGTACCATCCATCTTAGAACTAAAGTAAATAGTTTAGTCAATATCTTACAAGCATGAATTAAAGTTCTTCCTATTATGCCCATGTATTTTTATATATATTATGCTAAATTATTTTTACAATGCTCTCAATTATGTTACATGAAATATATGCTAATTTTTGATGTTCTGCATAACAATACTTTCCAAGAATTTCCCTCCCCCATATTACAAGTTCTCAGGCACAGTCCCATGGTACGTTACATCAGTGGAACATTTAGGTTAATAACAGAGTTGGTGACCTATCCATATTTCGAAAGGCATTTATTCATACATTGACTTCTTTCAGTTTAAGGTCCAGCCGGGGGCCTTGTCCTGACCTAGACAGTTAGTATTCAGTACAGGCTTCATGGACGAGATTTGGCTTACTATATTGTATTGTCATAACAATTTTGACATAATTTGATTATGAAATTTTCTTAATTTCATTTTATCTTCCGCACTTTGATTCATGTATGAATTATGCTTATAATAGTATGCTAAGGGGTCTCTCGGGCCTTCATGATTCGGGATGCCCGTCACAGACAGGGCCTCGGCTCAGGTCATGACACAGACCCCCTAGGTTTAATGGTGAATATTATGGGTGGTGGAAGACAAGGATGCATGACTTCATCATAGATGAAGATTGCGAGCTTTGGGATGTCATAGAGAATGGTCCTTTTGTTTCCACCAGATCAGTGAAAGTTGGTGATGTGACCACATAAGTTCCTAAAACCAAGAAGGAGTTTGATGATACTGACAGAAAGAAGATAGAAAAGAATTACAAGGCCTAGAAGATTTTTGTCTAAGGCATTGGTCCTAATGAGTACACTAGGATCTCTACCAATCAAACTGCCAATAAAATCTGGTATTGTCTTGAGATGACCCATGAAGGACTACTTAGGTTAAGCAATCTAAGGTGGACATGCTGACTAACCAGTATGATACATTTACCATGCAGGAGGATGAATTCATCTAGGAGTTGCATACCAAGTTCACTGCAATGACCAATGAGTTGTATTGTCTTGGAGAAATCATTCTAACTCACAAGCAAGTTAGAAAATTTTTGAGCATATTGCCCAAGAGTTGGGAGAGCAAAGTAGATGCCATTACTGAAGCCCTGAATTTAAACAAGATGTCCATGGATGAGCTCATAGGTAATCTCAAAACCTATGAGATACTAAAAAAATTTGGGAAGCTAAAGGTTGAGCTAAAAATTGAGAAAACTTGATTTTCAAGGATATAAAAGAAACTACCAGTATTGAAGAGGAGGGGACATCCTATTAGCCCAGAGGGTTCTCAAAGCCCTAAGAAAGTCCGGGCTCTATCAAAAAGAAGAGATACTAAAAAGAGCTCTAAAGGTAAAGGAGATGACACTTGTCACAAATGTGGCAAACTCGTCCACTACATCAAGGATTATCTTATGCACCAGATAGAATAGAAGGAATATGCTAGGCAAGCTACTGGTAAAGAAAAATAAAAGGGGCCAATCTAAGAGAATGTTTAACAAGAAAGGAATGTTCAACAAGAAAGGTTAAACAGACAGAATTGGGAGCCAAGTACTAACAGCCTGCTAAGGTGATTCTTCTAGCGACTCAGAAGATTCAGAACAAGTAAATAATACTTCCATAATGGTAATAGAAGATAAAGTGTAACGACCTGAACCGAGGCCTTAGCCGTAACGAGCATCCCGAATCATGAAGGCCCGGGTGCCCCTTTCTTTTTGGAAATCATGCACAACATTCAAATACTCTAATAAATATGGAAATAGATAATAAAGATGGTAACATGGTCTAATTACTTAGTTCAGCAGAATAATACGAAACTTGAGTTCACAATATTAGACAAAATATTTGACACTAGTCTTTGAAATCTCTAACACTGTGAAGGTCAACATCTCTCTAATGACTGGGATAGGTCCCCAGTCAAACCGTAAAACAAAAGAAATAACAAAGTTTTATCACCAGGCCTTCCGGAATAGAGAAGGCTCACCAACTGCAATTTCTGACACATGAATCTACTGTTGAATGGGAGCTTGGGACAGTTTCTCAGATCCTGAAATATAGAGGGGTCAATACAGATGTACTAGTTTGTGAAACAACTAAAAATAACATGTTTTATACCAAAATAGATGTAAGCATATCGTAATAACAGTGAATATTACGTAAATAAAATACATGGGTATATTTAATAATTTCAAAACAGATCTTGAAAACCTTGACTCACTCTTTGTCATTCTTCTAAGCTAGATAGTACACCCTACAATTTGTAATTCCACGGGCTATATGGAATCCGCCCTTAACTAGGCAGCTATGCCCCCAATCCAAGTTTTCCGCAAGGATTTGAGTATATATAAGGGGGACACATAAGATCACACAGCAGGGTGCCTAAATCTCCAATCAAATCAACATGTCATGGTAGTGCACAAGATTACAAAACAGGGCTCTTAACCATAGTTCCAATTTGGGACGACATGAATCAAGGTACATAAGATCACAAAGCATGGTACCATAACCCCGTGTCGTAAAATCACGGTTTCTAGTATAGAGTCTTTTAACTCATACTTTCTTTGGGTAATGTACTAGCTCTCTTAAGCCCAAATTTTAGTTATTTAAAGGAAGCATGCCTCATACTTTCAAAACATTCAATACTTATCTTGTTAAGGGCATTTAATCACCGGGTGTCATCATACCCTGACTTGCAAGTCAATATCATATCCAATTCACAGCCCATCATATTCAAAAGATGCATATGAACATCCAATATTCATAGCATCACAATAAAGTCATCACTTTGAAATCACAAGAACACTTAGGCAATTAGCCTCTCTTTGCAAGATTCAAAACATGTGGTGGTCATGTCAATGTATTCAATTACATGCAATTCTTTCCCTTTAAAACAGGAATGTAGTGATAATAAGAAACTCCCTCTCATCATCTATAAACCATGTCAAACACCATGATATTGAGAAGATCACTTTCAAATCTTAAGGCATGCACTTCAACTCATTCACAAAGAAAAATGTAAACTTGAGTTCCCAAAAAGAGAGGGAATTCATACTCATGCTCTCAATCAATCTTGGAAAATATACGAAATCATACATACATATAGTTATAATTCAATTTCCATAAAAAGTGATTCAAGACAACCATTATTTTCACCAAAACAGTCCCATGAGGCATACTTTTCAAAAAATCATATTGAATACTTCATTATAAATCATAATTGGGGATATTTAATCTTGATAAAACATTTAAACTTATTCCCAAGGTTTTTAGAGTAGTCCCACATACCTTAGATTATGAAATTTGTAAGATGGAATCTAGATGTTGATAGATGGAGCCCAGATCTTGATAGATAGAATGCGGATCTTGATCCGTTTCTTGGAATTCTTGATCTTAGTGATGATTTCTTGATCTTTGCGAGAGAGGTTAGGGTTTTTGTTCTTGAGAAATTTAAGTAAAAATGGGCATACTCTTCCCTAAAAATGCTTTAATCACTAGTTAAAATGATTAGGAATTGTAGGAAAAAGACGAGATTGCCCCCAGACTTAAAAGTTGCAGAAGAAATCCCATTTTTGAGGCTTATTGTGACACGCTGAGTGGGTCATCGTCATACCCACCGCAACACGGTGAAATCGCGGGGACTCACTTGATTGTGACAATTGCTGTTTTGGGGTTCACTGCGACGCGGCACATTCGTGATGAGTTTCTAGAATTTTTCAAATGACGAACTGGCCTCCATCGTGAGCGGTTGATACGATACAAACTTGGAAGACATGAAATCACTCAAAAACAGTCCACAAACACACTCCGAAAGAGTCTACAAATCACTAAGATCCTTGGACCGATTGGAGACCTCTCTCGGATTCATAAATACAACAAGAATACAAGGTGAATAAGGTGTATGTCACACCAAAATCGCAACAATATGTGAAGAACAATATGAACACAAAAGTACAAGATTTGGATTTAACAATAACAACAAGAATACAAGATTACAACACAAACACTAAACACGAGTACAAGAAAGTAAAGGGATAGATAGATAGACCACATGAAGGTATAATCTTAAGAACCCAAGAATGGACACTCTTAGACCCTTAACACTACAAACAACAATAAACCTCTCTCTTATGTGAGGCAAGATTGGATTGCACCTCTCTAGCATCAACGTTTCCAAGAAAGCAATAACAAAAGAGAATCCACCCTATTGTTGTATCCTAGTTTCAGTTGGTGGCTTTTCCAAACCATAACTATGGTGTTTCAAGTCTTACAAGACTTACAATAATATCCAAAAACTACTAATGGAAGCCCTAACATGTTACTTATATAGTTATTACAAAATGAAAGATAAAAATAACCAAAAGGCCCTTAGGTAATGGGCTCCCATCAAGTGTAGTGTTTGGACTGTGTTGGGTTCATAATTAGGTCCTCTTTGGCTCTTCAATTGAACACACCAAGTCTCGGATCTAACACATACTCTCATAAATCCATGTCCGGGATTATTCTTGTATCATCCTCTCTATCTTGAGAGGAATTTGCCCACAAATTTACGGCACAAAACAGCCCGCAAAAATATGAAATGACACAAAATAGTTAGCAAAATAGGAGGAACCTGAGAGCTTAATACAACAAGTCTCGGTCAACAACTTCATTTTGCACCTCGGCTTCCTCTCCATCTTAAGACTTTCCTTCAATCTCACCCAACTCAATTCTCCTTTCATCATAGAAGGATCATTGTAGACTCCATGTACCTCATATTCCTTTCTACTATGTTCCTCTTCTTGGATGTATTTGGTTGAGAGGCTCGATTTGGTAACGTGGAGCTTCGGTTGTGGAGCTTGGATGGGAGGAAATTGGCTTCTAAGTCCACCTAGTTGGACTTGATCAACTTGCGGGGGAGGTGGTCTATCTTGTTCTCGATTTCGAGGGGTATTTGGAGCTTGGCTTGTGGCATTATGTGGTGGTCTTGGAGGATTCGTCAATGGAAGTAAAGTTTTGGGAGTAAAAGCACGAGAGTGCCTTTGACTCTCCATTAGATCCAAACTCTCACTCATAGTTACCACATTTGAGTCAATTTTTTCAAGACCCACATTTTTCCTAGCAAGGACTCGGGACAAAGCATCAAGGAGGGACAAAATGGTTTCCATTATGTCCAAGAAGTTACCTGCAAAACAACAAATAAGTTAGTTGTACAAGAATGGTCCTCACACTCCCTCTCTATTGTTTTGTCTCTCGAAATATTTTTTCCTTACTCTCACAAGTGTCTTAACCTTGCTTGTACTCCATGAGGAAGTGAGAGGTGGACCATGTATTACAACGAATCAAAAGAATAAGACACACAAAGGAACGTATACACGAAGGATGGTTTCAAAACTAACTTACAATCTAAAACTAGCTTGTAAGTTAGTAATGGAATCAACAAAGGAAACTAAAAAAACAACACAATGAAACTAGAAGATCAAATTTTGAGCTTAAAATTTTTGTGTGAACAGTAACTTGGGTGACATGGCAGCATACCATTGGTCACGGCCCCGCAATTAGTCACTAGTTGAAGTTTACAAACTTTAGTTACTATGTAATGGAAACAATTGGTTTTGGATGGAAAGTATATGTCTTAAATCTCCTTTAAGTCTAATCTTCAAAAGACAAGACTTGACTATGTACAATTACCACAAAACAAGGTCCCTAAACAAGGAAAGTGGTTGAAAAGTAGATGTCAATAAAGTGATGGCTCAAGTCTTCTCACAAAAACCTTTACAACTAGTAGGTTCACCTTTCTGAATCTATGTTACACTTTTGGTTGTCTTAAGTTGTAAGATGAGATGAAGAAAAATATGAACACCACAAGAACCTTCAAGAACACATCAACAACAGAACAACAATATCCACCCCACGGTAAACATCGAGACACATCACGGCCAATTTTAGTGTCAACACACGGCCAAGGTTCTTTTTGGTGTTGTATTTCGGTTTTAGCAAGGGTAAAGGTTATGATGAATGTCAAGAACTCAACAACAACTTTATCAGGATCAACAAAAACACCAACAACTTCCAACCAAGACTATAACAACAAGTTCACACGTCTAAGAACAACAACTTCAACACATGGCCATGGTCTTGTTCACAACAACAACATCAATTTTTTAAAAGCTCACATCTAGATCGACTCAAAGTGTTAATGGAAAAGAATAATAACACTTGAAACAACAACACAAGAAAAATAAATCCTAGACCTAGACACACAATATTCGGCCAAGATACAACAACAAGTTCAACTTCTCGGTCAAGATCTCAAGTTCAAGAACACGTCTTTTTTTTTTTTTTTTTTAATTTTCTTAGAAAGAAAGCCCAAAATTGGTGTTGTAAGAACAAAACCAAAGATGGCTTGATACCAAATGATACGATAGAAACTTGGAAGACACGAAATCACTCAAAAAAGTCTACAAATCACTAAGATCCTTGGACCAATTGGAGACCTCTCTCGGATTCACAAATACAACAGGAATACAAGATGAACAAGGTGTATGTCAAACCAAAACAGAAACAATTTGTGAAGAACAAGATGAAATCAAAAGCACAAGATTCGGATTTAATAATAACAACAAGAACACAAGATTACAACACAAACACTAAACACGATTACAAGAAAGTAAAAGGATAGATAGATAGACCACATGAAGATATAATCTTAAGAACCCAAGAATGGAAACTCTTGGACCCTTAATACTACACACAACAATAAACCCATCTCTTACATGAAACAAGATCGGATTGCACCTGTCTAGCATCCATGTTTCCAAGCAAGCAACAACAAAATAGAATCCACCCTATTGTTGTATCCTAGTTTCAGTTGGTGGCTTTTCCAAGCCCTAACTATGGTGTTTAAAGTATTACAAGACTTAAAATAATATCCAAAAACTACTAATGGAAGCCCTAACATGTTACTTATATAGTTATTACAAAATGAAAGCTAAAAATGACCAAAAGGCCCTTAAGTGATGGGCTCCCATCAAATGTAGCCCAAGTGTAGTGTTTGGACTGTTTTGGTTGCATAATATAGTCCTCTTTGGATCTTCAATTGAACACACCAAGTATCGGATCTAACAAAGACTCTCATAAATCCATGTCCGAGATTATTCTTGTATCAGCGGTGAGGCTTCCATCGCTATTTCCACTGCGACGTGTGGGGATTCGCGGTGGATTACTGAAAAGAAAATCCTAACAAATTTTAGACGCTCATCAAGACTCAATCAATAGGAAGGCTTCTGGAACATTGACGCGTAGGAATGATGATCTATATTGTAGCTAAAAAATGCGGGGTGTTACATTATCTCTCCCTTGGGATCACTCATCCCCGAATGATGAGGAGGGAATTTTTGAAACTCTATAAGTATAGAATAAAGAACAAAACCTTGCATTGAACATTTTTCCCTAAGAAAATATGCAAAGGCCTTAAACGAGCTACATGATAACCCCTAATGAAACGTGAAAGTACGAAACATGGGATAATGAGATTTTACATAGGGATGATCTTGCACATGAGTTCTATGAATCAAAATCATGACAACATAAGGAAGGGGTTTATTTGATGATAGACCGATTTATATTGGTACTAATAATGAAATAAGATTTCGCGGAAGATAGGATTATAAGCATTATTCTCTACCTTACAAGGTACCATGAATAGACTTAAACTTAGAGGTATTAATTGTCTGCACCCCAAACAATAAATGGCATACTTCACACTCGTCAACTTACAAATCTCCAATCACATATCTAACCACAAAAGTTTGAGTCTCACCACTTAGTACTGCTATGTTGAAGCCAAACTCGGAGTAAAGGTGATAACTTAAACTATAGGACCCTGTACATTACATCTCATTAAGAATATTGTCTCACCTTATCATTATCTTCACACACTCTTGGGTTTTAATTCAAGGAATACTAACCACATTACTACAATTCCTATCCACCATCGCACTAACATATGGTGGGTCATTAAGGATCTGAGCACAATCATCATGAATGGGAGAAACACTACTTAATTATAACCCATACCCGTTGACCTATATCAAGGTGGGACAGGAGGTAAAGATATGATACTATCATGAAGTATTTTCGATATCAAGTAGTTGGATCATAAGTGGAGAGTCATTCGGAAGAAACACAATACAACATGAATTCTTAGAATAAAGAATAGTGAGAAAGCAGTGGTGCATATATCAAGATAAAATGAGGAAAAAAGACTGAATTACCCCCCTAGACTCAGAAATTAGTAAGACGAATTGGGCACCTGACGTGTTAAGCGATGCGTTGATATTGCGTTGGCCCACTATTTTGATCATCCAAACATGCCTAAGTTTTTTAACAATTAGAAAATTTTTAGGTTATCAGTTCTCCATACATGCAACCAAGAGTGGTATTGAGTCGGGAATGCTATGGGGTGTTACATTACAACTAAGACAAAGATTTCCAGTTGAAGCAATTTCTCCTTATTTAAGGAACTGAGATTTGCCATGAGTTTGCATAAACTTTATCACTTTAGCTAAACCCAACATAGGATGAATCGGTAACATATAGAAATATATTTTCTTAGGATCAAGCATGCTGAGAGATATAGATTTTCATGGATCACGAACAACATAACATATGGCTTGAATACATGAAAAACTGGATTACTGAGAGGCATAATTGCTTGTAGTTTGGAGGTCAGATCATAAACATAAGCCCATAGATAACTCGAACCATAGACATAGGCATAACTTGAACATATGACGTAGTACATTAACAGAATAATCTCTGAGATAGAAGTAGGAGAAGTATGCTTGAGTAGGAATAGATTTATCATGACTCCTCCCTACAACTTGCCACATTGAGAGAAATTTGGGAACTAACTTTATTCCCCATCTCCCCCTTAGATCAAAGTCATAATCCTAGACTTATGGACATATCCCCTTATTAAATCTATATCCACAACTCTCAACGTAAAAGAGACATCACCACACACTTAAACTCTAAACTCACCCTGAAGAACTATACTCTGAAGGCCTTGGTTTCTTGTAAATGCTACTCTTAACTTCTGCTAGCCTCTATAGCCATCACTCTACAACTCCCACTCTCATGTGCGCACGCATCCACACTCTTTATCACAAAAAGGGTATCAATAATACATGAACAAAAACTTCTCTCATTAGTCTCTAATACAAAGGCACTAAATTATTTTCTAGGACATCCCCTTTCAGGGACATTAATCGTAATTTCTTCTAACTCCCAAAGTCATCAACTTATGACTAACATTTTCATGGTCATAGACACCCATGCTTCTAACTATTTAAGCTCCATCTTCAATTCCTTAGAATACTATTATTACACCTCTAATCACATAATCTACAACTTCACAAAAATTTGTAAAACCATACCCAAGGCTCACATTGCCTACCTATTTTTTCCTTAATTCAACTCTAGAGAGAACCATACAACATCTTCCCAGACTTCTCCATACTACAAGATTCAATAATTAAATCTAGGTACACAAAACACTTATACACATAAAACTTTATATGGCAATCTGCTACCAGGGGTTCAACTTATTCCCATATACTCAAGTTCTTATCCACTTAATGATTCAACCACAATTCATTGTTTTAACACTAGTCCTCATGTACATATATACCTCACGATTACCACTTAAAATTTTCATAAATTATCAACCTAGGCCATTTTTCATATCACATCAAGCCTAATAATTACTTCACATCATTAAACTTAAGCTATTATTCTCACCGCTACACTCCACACCTAACCTCCACGTCTAAAGTTCAAGCCTATTGTCTACTCTCAATTATATACCACCGGTAAAGCATGCCACATACTACACTAGTCCATTAAATTGGGAAATCAACCCAAATACTTCACTTCACTTAACTACTGCCTACAATCACAACCCTGCCATAACCTCGCTATTACAATTCAAAATCCACTACATACCTTCTCACATTAAGTACTAGTTTAGTACTACTTAAAGAAAAAAACCATCAAAGAGGGGTAAAGTCACATGATTGGTTTAGTCGATCTTAATCTTGCAATATAACTCATTTCAATGTTATCAACATATTCTAATTTCTCACATCATACTTACTTACCTAATCATACATCACAATGATCTTCAAAATTCAATAAATACTAATGAGTCTCTACTTACAACTTATTAACTAATCTACCCCTTTCCATTCATAGTCTATAAATGATTTCTACAACCATTATAATCATCTATTCTGTGTTCCTTCCCTATTCTAAATAAATAATAATCATATCTTGTATTTTTCTTCTCAGACTACCATACAATCTACAAATATTGTTGCACATTAGTCTATCAATATAAAATGGCAACCCACTCCTCATTCCACAGTTATACAGCTAAAACTATTTATTTACGCAAAAGTCACCCTCACTATGACTTCTAACCTTTTGACTTCATATCACTAATTTCTTGGCCCATCTCACTACCAATAGGTCATGACACTTTAACATACACTACTACTTAGTGGAAATACAGTTCCAATATTCTTCTACACATCATTATCCTTAAACATGGCATCCATAATAAGAATTTATTAAAGGAGACTGAATACACTCCATACCTCAGGCTCAACCACACGACTAATGTATATGGGGGCATATTCCTAAATAATCATACTTTAAAGAACTCATGGACTCCTCTTATGTTCTTGTGCAAAATCATAACTTTTCTAGATAATTAAATCAGAGAGAACCACATCGCTAGGGGAGCTAGACTCTTAGACTTGTATCGCCTCGACAATGAGGCATGACCCATGAAATTAGAATGAGGAATAAACTTGGTTAACTTTCTTATGGATGACTCAATAGCATGAACTAGAGTATGAAAGAATGGCAAACAACTCCTAAATACCCGGTAGCCTCCTGATTATAAGTGTCGTGCACAACACACCCATAAACAATTCTCAACTAATTATGATTTTTCAGACACCCTAGGACCATGAAGTGTGCTTTGATACTAATTTTGTCACGACCGGAAATAAGGCCCTAGCTATAATGAGCATCCTTATCATGACCTGAACTAGGGCCTAGCCGTGACGGACATCCCGAACCATAAAGGCCAGGATGCCCTATTCTATTTGGTAATCATGCACAATATTCATATGATAAAAAAAGATGAGGAAATATAATATAATACAGAAATATGGTCATATTATAGATTTAGTTCAATAATGAAGAATGAAATCTAATACCAACAACATCTGAAAATCATCTGCAAAATCTCTACTACATGATCAAATAACAAATATCTGAAAACTAGGACAAAGCCCCCAGTAGACAAAAACTATCACTAATGATAAATTTCTAAAAATAAATAGGCCTTCTAAAATATAGAAGGCTCACCAACTAGACGCTACACTTCTGCCCGAAGAAATCTACTACTACTACTTATCAGGACCCCTAGATTGTGCCTCAGAACCTGGAAGGTAGGGGTCAATACAGATGTACTGGTACACAGAGCAATCGAAAATAAAGCTTTTGATATAAATAAAATAGTTGAGAGCTAGTCATTAATAATCATATATGATAAAAATTCCAAAACACATGGGCATCTTTGATAATCATAAAACCTTTCAGTCAATGCAGTCATTGATCTTTGTATTACTTCTGAGTTAGGTGGTACTCCCCTAAAAGTTTGATATTCCATGTGCTATATGAAATCCGCCATTAACTCGGCGGGGAAGCCCCCAACCCAAGTGTGCCGCAAGGGTTGGAGTGTCTAAGTATGATATTCCACAAGTCACTAGGCCAGCATAAAATAATATACCCAGATCGGCAAATCACAATTTTGGGAAATGAGTTATCTGAATTCTTGCTTTCTTCGGGGAACCACCTAAGCTCTCTTTATGCTAAATTTTAGTCTGTTCTGATACATGCGTCATTCTAGTTTCAAAATCTAAAAATCTAAATTCAAACATCCATTCTATTCTGTTCAGAATTAACATGGCATTATTCGAGTTGGTGTCGTCACACCAAGACTTGCAAGTCCTATTTTTGAGCCATAATGCATCATGCATGATTCTTTCATCAAAAACACAATTCAAACCACTCAAACAAGCAAATAGTATAAGATATTTCATGTTCCAAAAGCACAAGTCAAAAGTATGCAAGGATTATCATTCTTTCAATAACAATGTGGTGGTCCTAAACTCTTTGTCAAACCATGCAAATATTTCCATTAGATATTTATATTCAATATTTATCGATACAAACATCCCTCTCTTTTGATTCAAAAATCATATTTATGTCATAGTATAAATCAATACATTTTGTATCATGCTTTTCCAGATACATTTCAAAACTATCCATATCATATGAAAAATTGGATAAATCATATCAAAAGAGGGATTTCATGTGAGTCATGCTCTCAATTCAAACATTATATTAAAACACATACATACATATATATAGACTTTTAAATCAATTTGGGGAAAGGCCTAAAGACCAAAACAATGTCATTGAGACTTCTAAAACGTGATTATAAGTCATTGATGAAAAACCCTTTTTTCTTAAAATCATGATGTCTATTACCATGAGATTTTTAGGAAAACCCCACGTACCTCAATTTAGAAATTTGATGAATGATTCTTAAAGCCTATGGTTTGGGGATTCCAAATCTTCAATCAGTTACAAAAGTTGAATCTTTGAGTTATTGGGTTTTTTAGTTTGAAACCCTAGAGAGTGTCATAACCCAAACTAGGGCCTGACCATGACAGACATCCCGAACCATGAAGGCCCAGAATGCCCTTCTCTATATGTTAATTATGCACGATATTCATATAATAAAAGAAAATGAAGAAACAAAATCTACTACAGAAACATGGTCAATTCTGAATTCAACATAAGTATGGAAACTGTAAATCAACTACATCTAAATAACGTCTGACTCAATCTACGAAATCTCTACTACATAAAAATTTGACAACTGTCTGAAACTGGGACAAGGCCCCCAATAGACAAATACCATATCTAATAATAGTTGTCTGAAAGTAAACAGACCTTTTGAAATAAAGAAGGCTCACCAACTACGCACTGCAACTTTGTCTGATAAAATCTATTACTTTTCTAGACCCCGAGACTGAGCCTCAAAATCTGAAGAGAGGAGGGGGGTTAATAAAGATGTACTGGTACACAAAGTAATCCAAAATAAAACTTTTATATAAGTGAAATAGTGGAGAGGAATTTGTTAAAACATCATGCATAAACAGTTCTCAAAACACAAGGGCACTTTCTGAAAATCATAAGTCATTCTTGTCAATGCACTGTCTGTTCTTTGTATTACTCAGAGTTAGGTGGTAGTCCCCTACAATTCTAAAATCCCACGAGCTATATGGAATCTTCCATTGACTCAGTGGGGAATCCCCCAACCCGAGTGTGCCGCAAGGGTTGGAGTTTCTAATTCTGATACGCCACACGGCACTAGGCCAGCGTAATATAATATACTAGAATTGGGAAATCACGGTTTCGAGCAATGAGTTCTCTGAAATTATCCCTTCTTTGGGGAACCACCTAAGCTCTCTTTATGTCCAATTTTATCCTATTCTGATTCATGCATTTTTCTAGTTTCCATATCTGAAAAGTATGATTTTAAACAAGCATTCTATTTTGTTCTGAATTATCATGGAATAATCTGAATTGGTGTAGTCACACTAAGACTTGAAAGTCCTATTTCTGAGCCATATTGCATCATGTATAATTCTTTCATTAAAACACAGTTCAGACCACCCAAACATGCCAACAGTTTAAAAGATTTCATGTTCCGAAAACTCAAGTCAAAACTATGCTGAGATTATTCAAACATATGGTGGTCATGTGTTCTTTTGGAAAACCATGCTACTCTTTGTTATATGCATAATCAAAATTTATCAACATGCATAACCTTATCCTTTTAAATTCAAAAATCATCCTCAAATCATATCACAAATCAAGACATTTCATATCATGTTTTCAAGATGCAATTTAGAAAAATTCATAACATATGAAAGATGGGTAAAATCATAAAAAGAGAGGGATTTTCACATGAGTCATGCTCTCAATTCAATCATCAACATTAAAACATGTACATATATACATGCATCAATTCGAATCAATTTGGGGAAGGCCTAAAGACCAAAACAATACCATAAAAACTTCTGAAAACATGATTGGATTCACAATTCCGAAACCCTTTTCTTAAAAACATGATTTCTATGTCCATGAGCTTTTAGGAAAATCCCGCATACCTCTATTTATGAAATAAAAGGATGATCCTTAATTCCTATGGCTTAGGGATTCCAAATCTCCAATTTGTTTTGAAATTCAACGGTTAAATCTTGAGTTATTTGGGATTCTTGTTTAAAATCCTAGGGAGAGTTCTTGATGGATTTTGGTGAGAGTAGGTGTATTTTGGTGTAATAGGGATTAAATCCCATGTTCAATATGTTAAGGGGTTGGATAATACCCTAAATACCCTTAATGAGATGGGTATTTAATATAACTGGGTGCCCGATTTCATGGTCTACAGCGACGTGCCATGATGCGGTGGCTTACTGAAAATTGACGAATAGGAATTTGGTCTATTTCATGATGCGTCACCATCGCAGAGTCTCACTAGAAATTGACCATCGTCATTTACACCCTCTCCGCGATGCGCCAAGGAGTGGAATGATGGGTTTTTAAGACTAGGACTTAAATTAACTATAACTCCTTCATCGAGTGTCCGTTTTGGATGAATCTTATGCCGATGGAAATTTTATTCGATCATCTACGTAATGAAAATTTGAAATCTAACAAATTCCACAAGGTAATAAGTAATAATCATTCTAGAAGCCAATGCTAGATACTTTAGGGGAAAAAATTTAGCTAGGAAAAACTTTGGGGCGTTACAGAGAGTGTTCTTGAGTAATTTGGATGATTATGAATGTATTCTGGTGTCTTTGGGATTAAATCCCGTGTTTAAGCTGATACAGGGGTGAAAAGTACCCAATATACCCTTAATGGTATGGAATAAAATATAACTGGGAGCCCGATTTTATGGGCCACCGCAACGCGCCACTATCACGGTGGCTTACTGGAAATTGATGAATGAGATTCATGGGGTCACTGTGACATGGAGCCATCGCGTTGTCCCACTGGTTGGGACTTGAAACTTCAGCGCAACATACCACGATCGTGCTAGGCTACTGAAATATGACAATTGTTAAATAGACCACCTCTGCGACGTGCCAAGCACCAAATTAATGGTGTTTTATGACTAGGACTTAAATTACTGATAACATTATGCTCGGGTATTAGATTTGGGTGAATCTTATATCGACAGAAAGCTCAATCAATTTTTCACACTGCATAATTGATTAACATGGAAAATTTTCATAGTATTTATATCTTTTGGATCATCTACGCATAGAAATGACAATTTTCATTGTAGCTCGAAATATGGAGTGTTACATTATCTCCCCTTTGGGATCATTCATCCCCGAATGATGGGTAGGAACGTTGAATATTAAAGGTATGGAATAACTCGGACATGATGTGTCTTCTAAGAAAGGATTTAACTGATCTGAAATGTTTAAACTTCTATCATAAAACTGAATTTTGAGCTGACTTGCCCTTACTTGATTTAGGGAGCTGATTCATGCTGAGAGTTTAGGATTCCATTGAAGTATTCATGATCAGATCATACATATTGAATTTGAAATTGATGACTTATGTAAGTACTAATCACGAGGCAACAAGATTTAGATCGTACAAAGGTATTACACCGTCTGAGCTAAAATAACTGGACAGATTATGTGTTGAACTCTTATGAACTGAGTCATCACTAAATAACTAAATTTGAAACATGATGCTTGGACTGAACTGAGTTTGCAACTTACACGGATGGAATAGATTATCTTTTGGGATGGTCATACGCATGAGACTTTGGATAGTAGGACTAGGTGAAAATGTGGGAAACCACAGTAACTTGTCTTCCTGACTGTTAAACTGAACTATACTGGACACTTATACTTAAATGGAGTACCTCTTCAACACTCTTTCTAAAGAATTCCTAGTAGCATTAGGGAGCAAAGGATTTCGGGCACAATTTACGCCAGACATCCAACTACGGAATCAAAATATTGACACTACTCTATAGCACGGAATATCGACATGTAACTCATAAACAAGGATAGAATTACCAAACCTTAGGCAATGCAACTTCTTATTTTCAAGGTTAGCCATACTTCTAAAATACTCTCTCAACTATACTTTCCCCTTAAACACCATGCTCATTGATTCCACTTATTTTTCTCACATGGCCGCTGATATTTCCATCTACTAATGTCTAAACTAAACTAAATCCCCTCACCATATTCAAGCCTAACTCAAAATCACAAGACATACCACTTAATACTGTAGTACTAGCCTGAATCATGAATTCAGTACACCCTACATTTCACAATTCCTCATCTCATGCATAATTCTTATTACCACTCCAGCAGTCACCTTCAACTTCGCATTAGACATTCACAAACACTCAAAGCATCCATTCGTATGTATACAAACATGACATTCAAGCCTACCTTTATACCAACATATGCACTTTTAAACAAACTCTCATAAAGCATCTTTCTCATATTCTCTAATATTTCTATCCATAACAACTTCCCCACACTATTCAGATGATACACATAAAATATTCTCAACTAACCAAGCCATACACTAAACTTCACCTCAAAATTCTTTCAACTTATGGACTTAGATAAAACAAGCACACAATAATTTTTCCCAAATATAACACGTAAAAATTCAACTAACTTTGACACGTATCACATAGTCGGCCTTAATCTTACTCCACAATTACTGCCTTAACTCAAATAAGCACATAACCATCTTTCATCAACAAGAAATGTTTACTCTTTCCCATTTAAACTACTGTTCATCATCACTATCTTGACCTAAGGGAAAAGGTCACTGAAAAATTGGAATACCGGAATCCAGAACATGAGGGGAGTACTAAGCGTAACTTGATACTCATGGCATGGACTCATTAAAGAGATCTAATTTTAGGACGTACCTGATATAAATCTGAATTTTCATTGATCGTTAAGAGTATTACATGTGCACAAGAGTCATGAACTGCATGAGCTGAATTTTTGGAATTCATAACTTACGAAAAGTGATTCTGACTGTTGAACAAACCGGGAACTCATCATACTAGGAACTAGTAGAGTACATGATTCCTTATCATATGCATGAACATGAGCTATGATCATGAAGCTGAAACATAAAACATGAGTATGTATCGGAATAACTGAATAAACTGCTGAAATAAGAATAGATGGAGCATCATTCTTTCTTACGGCCAATTCCACAACTTACTGGCACATCTATTAGCATCTGAAAACTTGACTTGGTTACTTGTTCTATCATCTCCCCCTTAGATTTAAACCATTACTCTAAGTCTATGAACCACTATATACACTTTGGTATAAAATGAAATCACTTTACTCTAGAGTCGGGGATATAACAATACACATAAAACTAAAGTTACCCTATAAGACGGTATCTTCATGTATAACAACCAATGCTAATACCTCCTTCTAAGATTCAACCCTTAGGTTTCTATATCCCCAAAACTCACCATATAATAAATTAAACATTCACCAATTTAGATTCTTCTAACACTAAACATGGATATCTCCAAACATTTGACGGACCATACTACTTCGGTCATAGTCTACCAGCATTATGCCTGTAAACTTATATTTCTAAGCCATGAGAATCAAGATTATACAAAAAGGCTCAACATTATTAATCATAACTCCATAACTTAGCAATCAAGAACATCACATATTATCTAAATAGTCTTTCTCCACCTAGCCACTCAATGATACTAGTCACCACACAACATGCAATGATCCTTGAAAATAATGCAGCCCGATAGCACCTTGGGCGTACTTCTACATCATACTTACAACATCAGACTTGATTATGAATCAAATAAACTTAAGCTCTTGTATATACTATTCAAGCCTACTAGATCACTTTCCCACAACCAACACCCACCACATCAATTCATTATATCCACCTTGATCAACATCTACTATTCCAACTTAGTGTCTAGTTATAGCTATAATGAACCACACTTCACACAATTTACTTACATGCCCAACATCTGAAAACATTAATCCGCCAAAAATTCATAACAGTAAGGATCAATTAATATCCTATGATCTATCTTATTTAAAATCCATTAACACATCCTTATTCTACACATCATTACTATCTACCCCTTTTATACAACTAAACTTAGTTCATGGCTCCATAAGTCCCAACTAAACACCCTCTTGCAACCTCATGGGCATCAAAATTAACACCACTCATCCACCAAGTACCTTTATTAATAACCTATAATTTTCTTGTATGACAAACACCGTCAACAACTCTTTTCATACTTCAAGTAAACAACAATTGACCTTAACTAATAACTCTTTCTTTGTCTTACCTTCTACTAAATTAACACACAGAGATGTATCACCTTATCACCAACTCAATCTCATGCAAAAGAGTCAGCTATACATATATTCAATAAATCGCCCTTACCACTTTTCTTCCCATTACGCCACTAAACCCCAGTTCTAACCAACACAAGAACAACAAGATGAACAACAAGTTGCTAGTGAATCAAAATAGGCTTGACACGATTCCACTAGACTTTGATTTTATGTTTCGAACAACAAATGAGATGAATGATAAGGAAACTATGCTATTGAATCGATAGAGCCCCACACAGCTTCACTAGACTTTTAGTTTCCACAACACAATGCTAACAAGATTACAAGAGATAGAAACTTGACACACAATATTCAATGATCTAAGAATACACATCTTACTCTGTATAAATAAAAAAAATTTGAGTCAAACACTTCCCCCACAGACTACCATACAATCCACACTTGCAACTAGCTACCACATTAGTCTATCACTATAAAATGGTAAATCATTCTCAAACATCAGTTATTCAACTAAACACATTTATCTATACAAAATTCATCCTCACTCTGATTTCTAACCTTGCGAATTCACATCACCAAATTCTTGGTCCAATATCATTACCAACAGGTCATGACACCGTCACTTAACTTATACTACTACTCGGGTAGAAATACAGTTCCAACATTCTGCTACACATCACCCCTCCTAAGCATGACGTCTACAATATAAATTTTGAAAAGGAATGAATACACTTAATACTGAAGGCTAAAAAGCATGATTCATCAGAATCAAAGTTCACACTAGAATCAATACACCTTGGAGCACTAACGGATTCTTCTTAAGTCCTTGCATGAATTTTAAACTCTTATATGGCTTAATCAGAAATAACCATACCATTTAGACCCTAAACTTCTATACTTAAATCACCCTAATAATGAGACATGTCTGAGAACATCAGAGTAAGGAAAGAATTGGGATGACTATTACTTTCATATGGGCAACACCATAGTATGAATTAGAGTATAAAAGAAGAGCATTCTGACTCTATTGCACAAACTAGAACATGAAGAAAGAGAGTCATTCCTAAATGCCTAGTAGCCTCCTGCCTATAAGTGTGGTGTGCTACACACCCATAAATAAGACTCTACCTGACGAGATTTTGTAAACACCCTAGGATCATGAACCGTGCTCTGATACCAAGTTTGTCATGACCCAAACTAAGGCCTGATCGTGACGAACATCCCAAACTATAAAGGCCAAGATGCCCTATTCTATCTGGTAATCATGCACAATAATCATATAATAAAATATAATGCAAAAATATAAGCTAATATAGAAACATGGTCATATTCTAGATTCAATTCAATAATGAAGAATGAAATCCAATACCAACTAACAACATCTGAAAACTATCTGCGAAATCTCTACTACATAATCCAATAACAACTATCTAAAAATTGGGACACGGCCCTCAGTAGACCAAAACCATAACTAATGATAAATGTCTAAAAATAAATAGGCCTTTTGAAATATAGAAGGCTCACCAAATAGACTCTGCACTTCTGTCCGAAGAAATCTACTGCTTATCAAGATCCCTAGATTATGCCTCAGAACCTGGAAGGTAGCGGGTCAATAAAGATGTACTGGTACGCAGAGCAACCCAAAATAAAGCTTGTGATATAAATAAAATAGTTGAGAGCTAGTCTTAAAATATCATATATGATAAAAATTCCAAAACATATGGGCATCTTTGATAATCATAAAACCTTTTTGTCAATGCAGTCATTGATCTTTGTATTACTTCTGAGTTAGGTGGCACTCTCCTACAAGTCTGATATTCCATGGGCTATATGGAATCCTCAATTGACTCAGCGAGGGAAGCCCCCAACCCAAGTGTGCCGCAAGGGTTGGAGTGTCTAAGTCTGATATTCCACAAGGCACTAGGCTAGCATAAGATAATATACTCGGATCAGTAAATCACGGTTTTGGCCAATGAGTTGTTTGGACTCATTCCTTCTTTGGGGAACCACCTAAGCTCTCTTTATGCCAAATTTTAGTCTGTTCTGATACATACGTCATTCTAGTTTCAAAATCTAAAACTCTGATTTCAAACATGCATTCTATTCTATTCTGAATTAACATGGCATTATCTGAGTTGGTGTCATCATACCAAGACTTACAAGTCCTATTTCTGAGCTGTAACATATCATGCATGATTGTTTCATGAAAAACTCAATTCAAACCACCCAAAAATGCAAATAGTATAAGATATTTCATGTTCCAAAAGTACAAGTCAAAACTTTGCAAGGATTATTATTCTTTCAATAACAATGTGGTGGTTCTGAAATCTTTGTAAAACCATGCAACTCTTTCCATTAGATATTTATATTCAATATTTATCAATACAAACAACCCTCTCTTTTGATTCAAAAATTATATTCATATCATAGTATAAATCAATACATTTTGTATCATACTTTTGAAGATGCATTTCAAAACAATCCATATCACATAAAAAATGAGATAAATCATATCAAAAGTAGGATTTCATGTGAGTCATACTCTCAATTCAAACATCACATTTAAACACATACATACATATATATAGACTTTCAAATCAATTTGGGGGAAAGCCAAAAGACCAAAATAATGTCATTGAGACTTTTAAAACATGATTACAAGTCACAGATCTAAAACTCTTATTCTTAAAATTATGTTGTCTATGCCCATGAGATTTTTAGGAAAATCCCATGTACCTCAATTTAGAAATTTGATGGATGATTCTTGAAGCCTACGGTTTGGGGATTCCAAATCTTATATCAGTTTTGAAAACCCATGGTACAATCTTGAGTTATTTGGGTTTTTAGTTTGAAACCCTAGAGAGTGTTCTTGTGTAATTTGGATGATTGTGAATATATTATGGTATCTTTGCGATTAAATCTCATGTTTAAGCTGATAAGGGGGGGGGGGGTGAAAAATATCCAATATACCCTTAATGGGATGGAATCAAATATAATTGAGAGCCTGATTTTATGGGCAACCGCGACACGTCACTATTGCGGTGGCTCACAGAAAATTGATGAATGGGATTCATGGGGTCACTGCGATGCGGAGCCATCGCGTTGTCCAACTGGTTCGGACCTGAAACTTCAGCGCGATGTGCCATGATCGTACTAGGCAACTGGAATTTGACAATTGTTAAATAGACCACCTCCGCAATGCGCCAAGCACCAAAATGATGGTGTTTTACGACTAGGACTTAAATTAGCCATAACATCTTGCCCGGGTATCGGATTTGGGAAAATCTTATATCGATGAAAAGCTCATTCAATTTACCACATTACACAATTGATTAAAATGGAAAAATTGCATAGGATTTATGGATTTTGGATTATTTACACAGAAATAATGGTTTTTGTTCTAGCCCAAAATGTGGGGTATTACAATCCCAAATCATGAAGGCTCTGGTGTTTCTTTCTGGCAATCATGCACAATATTCTTATACTTTAATAAATATAGAAATAGGTAATAAAGGTAATAACATGGTCAAATCACTTAGTTTAGCAAAATAATACGAAACTTGAGTTCACAACATTCAACAAAACATTTGACCCCAGTCTGCAAAATATCTAACAATGTGAAGGTCAACATCTGTCTAAAGACTAGGACAGAGCCCTCTGTCAGACCGTAAAACAAAATAAATAACAAATTTTAATCACCTGGCCTTCTGGAATAGAGAAGGCTCACCAACAACAATTTTTGACACACGGATCTACTATTGAACGGAACCCCAAAATTGGGTCTCAGATCCTAAAATATTGTCTCAGATCCTAAAATATGGGGGTCAATACAGATGTACTGGTCTATGTAACAACTCAAAATAATATGTTTTACACAAAAATAGATGAGAGCATATCGTAATAACAGTAAATATTACATAAATAAAATAGATGGACATATTTAATAATTTCATAGCAGTTCTTGAAAACCTTGACTCACTCTCTATCATTCTTCTGAGCTAGATGGTATATCCTACAATCTGTAATTTCATGGGCTATATGGAGTCCACCCTTAACTCTGCGGCCAAGCCCACAATCCAAGTTTGCCGCAAGGCTTGAAGTATATATAAAGGGGACAAGCAAGATCACACAGCAGGGTGCCAAAATCCCCAACCAAATCAAAATGTCATGGTAGTGCACAAGATCACAAAGCAAGGCTCCTAACCATAGTACCATTTTGGGATGACATGAATCAAGGTACATAAGATCACAAAGCAAGGTACCATAACCCCATATCGGCAACTCATGGTTTCTAGCATAGATTCTTTCAACTCGTACTTTCTTCAGGTAACCTACTAGCGATCTTAAGTCTAACTTTTAGTTCTTTAAAACAAGCATGCTTCATACTTTCAAAACATTCAATACTTATCTTTGTAAGGGCATTGAATTACTAGGTATCGTCATACCCTGACTTGCAAGTCAATATCATATCCAATTCACTACCCATCATAGTCAAAGCATGCATATGAACACCCAAGATTCATAACATCACAATAAAGTCATCACTCTGAAATCACAAAAATACTTAGTTAGTTAACCTTTCTTTGCAAGAGTCAAAATATGTGGTGGTCATGTCAATTTATTCAATTACATGCAATTCTTTCCCTTTAACACAAGAATTTAGTGATAACAAAAAAATTCCTCTCTTCATCTATAGACCATGTCAAACACCATGATATTGAGAAGATCACTTTTAAATCTTAAGGCATGTACTTCAAATCATTCACAAAGAAAAATGTAAACTTGAGTTCGCAACAAGAGAGGGAATTTATACTCATGCTCTCAATAAATCTTAAAAAATACATTAAATCATACATACATATATTTATAATTCAATTTCCATGAAAAGTGATTCAAGACAACCATTGTTTTCACCAAAACAATCCCTTGATGCATACTTTTCGAAAATCATATTGAATACTTCAGTATAAATCATAATTGGGGATCTTTAATCTTGATAAAATATTTAAATTTATGCCCAAGGTTTTTAGAGTAGTCCCACATACCTTAGATTATAAAATTTAAAAGATGAAACCTGGATCTTGATAGATGGAACTCAAATCTTGATCCGTTTTTTTGGAATTTTGATCTTAGGAATGAGTTCTTGATCTTTGGGAGAGAGGTTAGGGTTTTTGTTCTTGAGAAATTTAAGTAAAAATAGGCATAATCTTCCCTAAAAATATTTTACTCACCAGTTAATATGATTAGGAATTGTAGGGAAAAGACGAGATTGCCCTCGAACTTAAAAGTTGCAGAAGAAATCCCATTTTTGAGGCTTAGCGCAATGAGCTAAGTGGGTCATTGTGATACCCATCGCAATGCGGTGGAATCACGGTGACTCACTGGATTGTGAAAATTTCCATTTTGGGGTTCACCGTGATGCGGTGCATTCACGATGAGTTTTTGGAAATTGACAAATGCCGAATTGGCCTCCATCGCGATATGGTGAGGCTTCCATTGCTATTGCCACCGTGATGCGGGGGATTCGCAGTGGCTTTCTAGAATAAAAATTCAAACAAATTCTAGATGCTCATCAAGACTCAATCAATAGGATGACTTTTGGAACATTGACGCGTAGGAATAACAATCTACTTTCTTGCTTGAAAATGTGGGGTGTTACATAAATTATTAGTTTTTGACTCACTGCTTGCTCAAATGGTTGATAGTGATAGTGAGGGTGATAATTCCATGACTCTCCTTGACATCAAAGAAAATCTGAAGGATTACTCTCTATATAAGCTGAGATCCCTTGCATTTGTGCTGATTGTCTCTCTGAATGATCTGACCAAAGATATAGAAAATCTAAAGGAGGTTGTGGAAAAATGTAAGGAATCAGTAATCAAAATAAACACTAAAGTGGCTGAGTTTACTAATGAGAAGGAAAGATTGAAGGAAGAATTGGCTAAATTTGAGGAAAAAATAGTGGAACTGAGTGCACAAGTGGCTGAGCAACAAGCCAATTATAAGATCCTTACTGGTGAAAATAATCGGTTGAAGAAAAAAGTAGATGAGGTCTCAAAGCAGGATCTCAAAGGAAAGGGTGAAGGAAGCAGAATTTAGTTTTAGTTGGAAGAGGAGCTGACAAATGTAAAGGCTAAGCAGTCTACCTCAATTGATAGAAGTTCTATTCTTGAGGAGGAAATAACTAAGATGAAGACTAAACTTGAGAAAGCTCTTAAGTGGACGGTCTATTCACAAGCGATGACACATTCTCATAGCCAAGAAGATTGTTCTATCTCCTTAGTCAGACATGCTCGGAGCAAGAATGGTATCTCACATACACAATATAGAGAAGATGGCCACTCCAAAGAAAAGTGTTCTTCCAAGAATGTAGCCTTAAAGGATAGGAGAATCTCTAAAGTACTCAAAAGGAGGAAACAGAGAGTGCCAAGTTGGACAAAGAAAAAGTTGATCTCTCCCTTGTCACCTTTTTCGAGAACTCAAACTTCAATGGGTTCCCAAAGCTGAAAAATGAGTAATGATATAGGAAAAAGCAAGAGGGAGCAAAAACCAAGTTGATGATATGTCTCCTCAATAATAAGATGAGAAGACAAATTAATTTTGATAATTCTATGATTTTTTGAGGGAGTGTCCTTGGCACTTCCCTAGTAAAGAAGATTGGGGAGCTGATGGGGTAATATTTGAGAGGGAGGATGTTTTGGGATCCACATGAATGCACAAAACACTCATGGCCTCCACCCAAAAATATGAATTAGTTAGAGGATAATGTATTATGTGTCTAATTCAGTCTCATATCCTTGCACATATACACCCATGACAAGTGAAAAGATATGAATATAGTAGTGAGACAACAAAAGTCACTGGATTTTAAAATTACCTTGGGAACAGGTTCCTATTTAGGTTAGTACCATGTGATACTCTTAAATAATTACTATTTTAAATTTTTAATAACTGTTCCACATCACTCTCTCGCCTTTTCAGAAGGCTGCCACTTATACTTTAAAACCAACATACACATCCATCTAATCGGACATGTCCTATCAGATGATTTTCATCCTTCGATATTATTTGTTCCCTTATGCCATATATTAAGTTTAAACTCAGCTAAATTCCTTCCCATGTTGAAAAAAATCTCACTCCAAAATCTCATTAGTTCCTTAGCTGATCAACAACCCTGCTTCTCTCGCTTTCCTACTTCAAAAGAAGGCAATTGGAATTTGTTTCATCCATAAGGAAAAATGTAGGATCTCTAAGACTTCCAAACTCAATAACTAAGCCTCCCAAGTAGGAGCCTCCCTCAGACAACAAAGACAGTGAGGTAGAATGTATGTTTGAAGGAATAAGTGACTATGAGGACGAATCACTTGAGTCAGACTTTGTGAAACACTATATTGGTACTAAAGTGAACAGGTGAAGAACATGGGATGCATTCAACAAGAAAGAAAAAGAACTTTTAGTTATGAAACCAAAACTAGTATCCTCTTTCAAAGGTAGAAAGAAAAGATCAGACCAAGCCGCTGTAATGGAATCAAGCTCTATCTCATCCTTGTCTAGAGAGGCAAGGCTAGAGTTTCTTAAGAATCAGGGAGTTCTAGGCATAAGAACATTTGAACCTGATGTGATTAATTTACCATAAATGAGAGAGTTGCAAGAGATGGTAAAATTTCAAAATTAATAACACTTCTTTAGTTTTTGTGTGTCTTATTTGTATGAGGAGGAGGTGAAGTTGTTTTATTATAACTTGGAAATCTCTGCCAATGGCTCATATCTGACATCTCAGAAACATGGTATGGATATGGTATTGGATGAAGAGACACTCTAAAAAATCCTCGGTGTTTCAACTGTGGGAATCAGGTCCATCAAGTCGGAAAAGAGATCAGCTAAGTTTTTGAAACTTTGTGGTGTTAAAAATTTAACCAATAAGACTCTTAGGGAAGAATTTCTATTATTGCTTGAACTTGTAAAGGGGAACTACTCCTTAGGTTTGACAAGGATATTAATCCTACAGGTGTTGATCTATTTCTAATAGAGATGTTGTTTAAGTACAAAAGGATTAACCTACCGGCCATTGTTATGGAACATATGAACTCTTTCATCAATGCTAGCACTGGAAGGAGTGGGCTAACCTATGGTTTCTGTATGAATAGGGTGTTTGCTTATGTAATACCCCATACTTTTTTCTAGCTTGAAATCGTCTTAGAAATGTTAGAAGCTTTCCTTGAAATATAAATACACTTTTGTAAATGTAAAATTTTTAAGATTTTCACTTTTTAGTCACGTGGAAAATTGAATTATCTTTCCAACGATACCAATTTTGTAAAAATCCTATATCGAAGGAGAAAGTTATGGACAAAATACGGAAGGTAGTAAAAATCACCCATATGCGATGGTGAGGCCGATGGACCATCGGACTAGCGATGGACCATCGGACTAGCGACGGACCATTACCCACGACCTTCACAGCAAGGCAGTGGGAACTACCTTCTACCTAGGAGTAATGGGGCCAGGCTGATGGACCGTCAGACTAGCGACGGACCATCGCTTACACCATCGCATGGGAAATAGTGAGGCCACCTTCTAGATAAGGTGCGATAGTCAGGTTGACGGACCGTCGAACTTTTGATGGACCATTACCCAAGCCATCGCAGCCTAGGAAGTAAGACCCTATTTAGATCCATGTGCAAAGGTCAGTCCAACGGACTATCAACCCAGTGACGGACCATCACACCCACTGTCGCAGGCCCGTTCAGTTTTTTTTAAAGTCGTTTTAACTGGGGTATTTTGGTATTTTACCACCCACTTATATATACCCATTTATATCCAATTTCAGCCCATTTTGTTCATTATTATTTCAATAACAACATTAGGATTTCTCTCTAAAATTAATCCCCAAGAACAAGAATCCAAATCTTCTTCAAGAACTAAGGGAAATCCAATTCTTCAAGATCAAGAACATCAAGAATCTCAACCCAGGTATGCATAGAGTTTATTCATGGACTCCTTTCATCCATGAAGCCCAAGAATCCCTTTTATAAATTCAAGTTATGGATTTAGTTATGAATTTCATGATTGGGATGCTCTTGTTCATGTTGAAAATGAGTCATTGAATTATATTCCATGAATGAGTGTTAAATTCCATATGGGTTAATTTGTATAGGTATAGATTCATGAAATCCTATTACTAAACCCTTGAATGACTAAATTAGAATTGAATCATGATAGTAAATTATTGCATGATGTTTTTTTACACATTCTATGCTTACCATGTGTTTGATTAAATGCCAAGATGAAGGACAAATATCATGAAATTCCCATGTACGTACAAGCTTATGCCTATCACATGTTTGATTAAATGCTTTAGTAATTCTATTATGATGATTATTATGTATTAAAGCAATTCATGCTTTGTTAGTTTTCTTCTATCGAGTCCTGGGGGTACTTGTACCCGAAACATTATCTGTGTGCCTAGATCTATGTCATGTTTTCATGATACTCTCATTCAAGCTATGAATCCTTAGACTTCAGACAGTCTTATGACTTAGAAAATCTCCATGATCTTATGAACTCAGTTAGCTATCAAATATCAGTAGTATTCCGTTAGTCAACGGAATTCAGTAATTCACCCATGTTCAGTTCAGTTAAATCATGTTCAGTGTCTATTCAGATAGGAGTAGAAATTATACTGAGTGAACCCATGGATAGGGACACACACTATCAGATAAAAGTGTGATCCTTAGCATTCTTCCTTGGATTCTAGAACTATATAGCTAACATATGTTGAGATATCAACACTGTCGATGAGGGTTGATGAGGTTGATAAGCACTGTCAGATAAGGGACCCACCATTCTCGTATAGGGGACACTATCAGGTGAGGGTCACCCACAGCTTATCCTTACTAGTAGTGCGGTATTGACACCCTTCTAATTCGGGTAACAGATTGGACCCCAACTCAACCATAATAGCGTATCAGGGGAATTTTAGTTAGATACCTACTTCCTATAGTTTCATGTTACTGAATCAGGACTATTAGATACAGTCAACTCAGATATAGTACAAAACTCAGATAGTTCCATCAGATTCAGGACTATCAGATATAGTCACTCATGCTATCAGTTATATTAAGATACAGTTTCTCATGTTATCAGTCATATCAGTTATTAGCAATCATGTTGTCAGTATTCAAACCTAGTAATCATGTTATCACGATATCAGTGTCAGTTATTATGTCTCATGTATGTATTCTTATGCTCATGATAGTCAGTCTGTTATTATTATTGTTTATGCATATGAACCCCATGAATTCATCCTACCTCATATGAATACCAATACATTCAAAGTACTGACGCATTCGCGCTATGGTGTCTTATACCATAGGTTCAGAGACACGAGCTCCAGAGCAGCAGTAGATTCCAGTATTAGTAGTTAGAGTTAGAAGTAAGTCCTCATATTTTGAGGACATGATTATTCCTTATTATCTCATTAATTAGTTTATCAGTTGGAGTTAGTTGGGTACATATCCCATCAACTCCTTACTCAAACAGTTCAGTCAGTTAGTGGCTTTCTAGACTATCATATTTTAGACTTTAGTATTTTTAGTTTTGTTTTGGGTATTTCATACCCCTTTTTAGATTTATGTTTTACTTCAGACATATGAACCTTATGGCCTTTCAGTTCATTGTATTCATATTATTCAGTATCTTATGTAGTATATAGGTACAAATATCAGTCATGGGTTAGCTTGTGGTCCTTCGGGGTCATGAGCACCTTGTAGCATTTTGGGTACCAAATTCGGTTCATTACAAACTTAGTATTAGAGCCTAAGGTTCAATAGTGTCCTAGGAAGTCTGAAGGTCGCATCTAGTAGTGTCTCGTGCATGTGTGTGTTGCGCACCATATTTATATGCAGGAGGCTATAAGATGTGTTAGGAACAGTTTTCCTTCTTTCAGTATTCTTGTCATGCCAGTGAGCATAATGCCAAGTCAATCCCTCAGTCTAATCTACTTCTTCTCTTTATTCCAGAACATGCCTCCCATGAGAAGAACCCATCATGTCCAAGAAGATCATTTGGACGAATATATTTCTCATGTGGAGTTTAGGGCAATATTCACTACTCTTGCTCAGTTAGTTGTTGCTCAGAATGAATGACCAGCTATTTTTCCAGCTAAACTAGTGGCTAATTCAGCTGCAGCTAGGATTCAGGACTTCACCCAAATGAATCCCCTATTTTTTTAGGGTCTAAGACAGATGAGAACCCTCAGGAATTTCTTGATCAGGTTCAGAAGGTTACAGACATCATGGGGGTGACTACTGCTGAGAGTGCTGAGCTAGCTGCATATCAGTTACAGGATATTGCTCACACTTGGTTCAAGTAGTGAAAGTCATATAGGGCAGTTGATGTAGGGTCAGTTGAGTGGGAAGAGTTTACTTCTACTTTTCTTGATAGATTCTTTCCCTTAAAGCTTTGAGAAGCTAAGGTGTTAGAATTCATCAACCTCAGGCAGGGAAACATGACGGTGAAAGAGTATTCAATTAAGTTTACTCAATTAGCCAGATATGCCTCTCATGTGGTTGCAGATTGTAAGGCCAATATGAGTAAGTTCGTTTCAGGGGTGAATGATAGCATGGTTAATGAGTGCAGATCTGCCATGCTAAATAGTGACATGGCTTTAGCTAGGCATATGACTCATTCTCAATAGATAGAGGAGCAGAAGATTAAGCAGAGTTAGAAGAAGAATAAGAGAACTAAGATAGGTAGCTTCAATTTTAGTTAGCCTAAGTCAGAGGGAGGCAACCGTTCTCAGTTTCATCCTAAGTCATCCGTCCTAGCTACTTCATCAGCTAGTGCTCCAGTGCCAAAATTTAGAGATGGAAACAGAGATAGAGCACCAGGATCTAAGTCTCAGGGCAGTGTTAGTAGTGCCCAAACTAATCCCCTTTGTCAGACTTATGGTAAGAACCACAAGGGTGATTGCAGAGCTGGTAGCGATGATTGTTTTGGATGTGGAAAGCTAGGCGACAGAGTCAGAGATTGTCCTCAGTCAAGTTATCAGAGTCATCTCCGCTCCTCAGCTCAGTTCGATCGCCCGAATCAGTAGGGTGCCACTTTCAGTGCTACTAGTGGGCAACGCCCAAACAAACTCTATGCTCTCCAGACCTGTCAAGATCAGGAAAATTCTCTTGATATGGTTACTGGTACGTTATAGATCTTTCATGTGCATGTTTATGGTTTGCTAGATCCAGGTGCTTCCTTGTCTTTTGTTACTCCTTATATAGCAGGCAATTCAGAGTCAGTCCTAAAATTCTAGAAGAGCCCTTTTTAGTTTCTACCCGAGTAGGTAAAACCATTATAGCCTGGCGGGTATACAGGAACTACCCAGTTATGATATTTTAGGAAGTCACTTCAGCTGACTTAGTCAAATTAGAGATAACTTATTTTGATGTCATTCACGGTATAGATTGGCTTTATTCCTACTATGCCACAGTCAACTGCAGAAATAGAATAGTCCAGTTTTAGTTTTTGAATGAACCCATCCTAGAGTAGAAGGGTAGTGTATCCGCTTTCAGAGGTCAGCTTGTTTCCTACCTCAGGCAAGGAGAATGATATCTAAGGGATGTGTCTATCATCTTATTCGAGTTAAGGAAACTAGTTCTGAAACTCCCAGTCTTGAATAAGTCCCAGTTGTGAATGAATATTCAGATGTTTATCCTGAAGATCTTTCGAGAATTCCTCCCGAAAGGAAAATAGACTTCGGCATTGATCTTCTTCTGGATACTCAACCTATATCTATTCTACCATATAGAGTGGCACCATCAGAACTCAGAGAACTGAAAGAGCAGTTAAAGGATCTCTTAGATAAGGGATTCATCAGGCCCAGTGTATCCCCATGGGGTACACCAGTATTATTCGTGCACAAAAAAGATAGTTCTCTCAGAATGTGTATTGATTACCATCAACTTAATAAAGTCACAGTTAAGAACAAGTATCCTCTTGCCCAAATCGATGACTTATTTGACCAACTTCAGGGTGCTAGTTATTTTTCTAAGATAGACCTCAGATTCGGCTATCATCAGCTCAGAGTCAGAGAATGTGACATTTCGAAGACAGCTTTCCATACTCGGTATGGTCACTTCAAATTCTTAGTCATGTCCTTTTGTCTTACCAATGCCCTAGTAGCTTTCATGGACTTGATGAACTATGTGTTCAAGCTGTACTTGGACATGTTTGTCATAGTTTTCATAGATGATAATCTGGTCTATTCCCACAGTAAGCATGATTATGCAGACCATCTTAGAATTGTACTTCAGACTCTCAGAGATCATCAGTTATTCGCTAAATTTAGTAAGTGTGAGTTTTTTATAAGGTCAGTAGTATTCCTTTGTCATATCATTTCCAGTGATGGCATTAGAGTAGATTCATAAAATATCAAAGCGGTAAGAAACTGGCCCAGACCTGTCTCTCCATCAGATATCAGGAGTTTCTTAGGTTTGGATGGATATTAGAGAAAGTTTATTGAGGGATTTTCTTATATCGTATCCCCTATGTCCAGATTGACTCAGAAGAAAATCAAGTTTCAGTGGTCAAATCCTTGTGAGAAGAGTTTTCAGGAGTTGAAGACTCGACTCACCTCAGCTCTAGTTTTAGCTCTTCCAGATGGTCCATATGGGTTCGTAGTGTATTGTGTTGCATCCAAAGTAGGTTTGGGTTGTGTCCTCATGCATCATGGTATGGTCATAGCCTACGCCTCCTGATAGCTTAAACCCTATGAGAAGAATTATCCTACTTATGATCTTGAGTTAGCCGCCGTAGTGTTTTCCTTGAAGATTTGGAGGCATTATATATACGGTGTTCATGTAGATGTGTTGACAGATCATAAGATCCTTCAGTATTTCTTTTCTCAGAAAGATCTTAATCTTCGTCAAAGAAGATGGTTAGAGCTCTTGAAAGATTATGACATGAGTGTCCTTTATCATCCCGGCAAGGCTAATGTAGTGGCCGACGCTCTTAGTAGACTGTCTATGGTTAGTGTTGCTCATTTTAAGGACAGTGAAAAGAAGTTAGCTCAAAAAGTCCATCAGCTGAATAGACTAGGCGCTCATTTAGTCGATACAGAAGAGGGTGATATATGGGTTCAGAGTAGTTCAGAGTCATCTCTAGTTTTCGAGGTGAAGGAAAAGCAAGATAGAGATCCTAGCCTTGTCAAGTTAAAAGAGTCAGTCCAGGATAAGAAAGTAAAGGTTTTCTCCCAAGGGGGAGATGATATTTTACGTTGTCAGGGTCATCTCTGTGTTCCATGTGTAGATGACTTAAGGCAGCAAATTCTTACAGAAGCGCATGTTGTATGCTACTCTATTCATCCAGGGTCCACAAAGATATACTGCGACTTACGGGAAATTTATTGGTGGAGTGGGATGAAGAGAGAAGTTGCAAAGTTTATGGCTAAGTGCTCTACATGTCAGCAGGTTAAGATAGAGCATTAGAAGCTTAGTGGGTCTATACAGGAGTTTAGTATTCCTACTTGGAAGTGGGAAGTTGTGAACATGGACTTCGTGATGGGTTTGCCTCATACTCGTCATCATCATGATTCAGTTTGGGTCATTTTAGATAAAATGACCAAATCATCTCATTTTCTTCTAGTTCGTACCTCTTATCCAGCCGAGGATTACGCCAAACTCTATATCAGGGAGTTGGTCAGATTACACGGTGTTTCGCTATCTATCATCTCAAAAAGAGGTACCCAATTCACCTTTTATTTCTGGAAAGAATTCCAAAAGGGTCTTGGTACCCAAGTTCATCTCAGTACAACCTTTCATCCTCAGATAGATGGTCAAATAGAAAGGACCATTCAAACTTTAGAAGATATGCTAAGGGCGTTTGCAATTGATTTCAAGGGTAGTTAGGATGACCATTTGCCTTTGATTGAGTTTGCATACAACAATAGCTATCATTCTAGTATTCATATGGATCCATTCGAAGCTCTCTAAGGTAGGATATGTAGATCTTCAATTGGTTGGTTCGAAGTTAGTGAGGCCTCAGTCATAGGTCCTGGCTTGGTATTCGATGCCTTAGAAAGAGTCCAGTTGATCAGAGAAAGACTTTGGGCTGCTCAGAGCCGATAGAAGTCTTATGTAGATATTCATAGAAAGGATCTCGAGTTTAAGATCGATGACTTTGTCTATCTCATGATCTCTCCCATGAAGGGAGTGAAGCGATTCGGCAAGAAGGGAAAGCTCAGTCCCCGATATGTCGGTCCTTTCAAAATTCTCAGTCGTTTTGGTAAGGTAGCTTATGAGATAGAATTGCCTTCAGAACTATCTTCAGTTCATTTAGTCTTTCATGTATCTTCAGTTCATTCAGTCCCTATTCAGAGCGTAAATGTCCAGAACAACCTCTCTAATGAAGAGATTCCATTCGAAATCCTAGACTATCAGACTCGTAGACAGAGGAACAAAGAAGTCCCTTTGGTTAAAGTTCTTTGGAGAAATCAGTCTATTGAGGGAGATACTTGGGAAGCAGAAGCATATGTGTACCAAGTATCCTCACCTCTTCTCCGTCAACTCAAATCAAGATCAACGTAACAGTTTTCCTTAGCTTACTCAGTTTCATGTTCAATGTTCATCACAAACTTGGTACCAAGTACGATTGTATATTTAGTCATAAATTCATGAATCAGTTTTGTTATATAATTTTTCATCAGATATGCATTCTCATCGTGAGAAATTTAGTTTCTTAGAACACTTAGTTATGCATTTATGAATTAGTTACAAATGCATCAGATATGCATGTTCAGTATGTTATGTTTAGTCATGTTAGTCATGATATCAGGTTTCAGTTGTTCATGTTTAGTATGTATGTTGGTTATCTTCTCCCCTCACTCTCAGTCTCATTTGAGGACGAATGTTCTCAAGGGGGAGATATTGTAATACCTCATACTTTTTTTAGCTTGAAATCATCTCAGGAATGTTAGAAACTTTCCTTGAAATATAAATCACCTTTTGTACATATGAAATTTTTAAGATTTTCACTTTTTGTCTCGTGGAAAATTGAATTATCTTTCCAATGATACCAATTTCATCAAAATCCGACATCAGAGGAGAAAGTTATGGCCAAAATACGGAAGGCAGAACAAACCGCCCAGATGCGACGGGGAGGCCGACTGACCATCGGAATAGCGATGGACCATCGCGCACGGCTATCGCAACAAGGAAGTAGGGACTACATTCTGCCTAGGAGTGATGGACTAGGCTGACAGACCGTCAGACTAGCGACGGACTATCGCTCAGGCCGTCGCAAGAAAAGTAGTAAGGCCACTTTTTGGATAAGGTGCGACGGTCAGGTTGGCGGACCGTTGAACTTGTGACAGACCATCGCCTAAGCCGTCGCAGCCTAGGAAGTGAGACCCTATTCAGATCCATGTGCGATGGTTAGTCTGACGGGTTGTCAACCCAGCGACGGACCATTGCACCCACCGTCGAAGGGCCGTTCAGTTTTTTTTTTAAAGTCGTTTTAACTAGGGTATTTTGGTGTTTTACCATCCACTTATATATAACCAGTTATATCCGATTTGAGACCATTTGTTTCATTATTATTTCAACAACAATATTAGGGTTTCTCTCTGAAATTAATCTCCAAGAACAAGAATCCAAATCTTCTTCAAGAACTAACGGAAATCCAATTCTTCAAGTTCAAGAACATCAAGAATCTCAACCCAGATATGCATAGTGTTCATTCATGGACTCCTTTCATCCATGAAGCCCAAGAATCCCTTTTATAAATTCAAGTTATGGATTTTGTTAGGAATTTCATGATTGGGCTGCTCTTGTTCATGTTGAAAATGAGTAATTGAATTATATTCCATGAATGAGTATTAAATTCCATATGGGTTAATTTGTATAGGTATAGATTCATGAAATCCTATGACTAAACCCTTGAATGACTAAATTAGAATTGAATCATGACAGTTAATTATTGTATGATGTTGTTTACACATTCTACGCTTACCATGTGTTTGATTAAATGCCAAGATAAAGGAAAAGTGTCAAATTAGCATGATATCATGAAATCCCCATGTATGTACGAGCTTATGCCTATCACCTGTTTGATGAAATACTTCAGGAATTGTATTATGATGATTGTTATGTATTCAAGCAAGTCATGCTTTATTAGTTTCCTTCTATTGAGTCCTAGGGTACTTATACCCAAAATATTATCTGTGTGCCTAGATCATGTCATGTTTTTATGATACTCTCAGTCAAGCTATGAATCCTTAGACTTCAGATAGTCTTATGACTAAGGAAATCTCCATGATCTCATAAACTCAGTCAGTTTTCAGATATCAGTAGCATTCCATCACTCAATGGAATTTAGTAATTCAGCCCATGTTCAGTTTAGTTAAATCATGTTCAGTGTCTATTCAGATGGGAGTAGACATTAGCACCGAGTGAACCCAACGATGGGGACACACACTATCAGATGAGGGTGTGATCCTTAGCAGTCATCTTTGCATTTCAGGACAATGTATCCAGCAAAGGTTGAGGCATCAAAACTATCGATGAGGGTTGATGAGGTGGATAAGAACTGTCAGATAAGGGCCCCACAGTTCTCGTACAGGGGACACTATCAGGTGAGGGTCACCCATAGCTTGTCCTTACCAGCGGTGCGGTATTGACACCCTTTTAATTAGGGTTAAAGATTGGACCCCAACTCATCCATAATGGTGTATCAGGGGCATATCAGTTATATAACTACTTCCCACAGTTTTATGTTATAGAATCAAGACTGTCAGATATAGTCAAATCAGATATAGAACGGAACTCAGATAGTTCCATCAGATTCCGGATTGTTAGATATAGTCACTCATGCTATCAATTATATTCAGATACAGTCTCTTATGTTATCAGTCATATCAGTTATTAGCAATCATGTTGTCAGTATTCAAACCTAGTAATCATGTTATCACGATATCAGTGTCAGTTATTATGTCTCATGTATATATTCTTATGCTCATGAGAGTCAGTCTGTTATTATTATTGTTTATGCATATGAACCCCATGCATTCAAACTACCTCACATGGATATCAGTACATTCAAAATACTGATGCATTTGCGTTATAGGGTCTTATACCATACGTTCAGAGATATGAGATCCAGAGAAGCAGTAAATTCCAGTCTCAGTAGTCAGAGTTAAAAGTGATTCCTCATCTTTCGAGGACATGATTATTCCTTATTATCTCATTAATTATTTTATCAGTTGGAGTTAGTTGGAGACATGTCCCATCAACACCTTACTCAGACAGTTCAGTCAGTTAGAGGCTTTCTAGATTATCATGTTTCAGACTTCAGTTTTTTAAGTTTTGCTTTGGGTATTTCATACCCCTTTTCAGATGTTAAGTTTTACTTCAGACATATGAACCTTATGGCCTTTCAGTTCATGTTTCTGTATTATTCAGTATCTTATGTAGTATACAAGTACAAATATTAGTCAGGGGTTAGATTGTGATCCTTCGGGGTCATGAGCACCGTGTAACATTCTGGGTACCATATTTGGGTCGTTACAGCTTACTTCAACATTTAGTGTGGACAATTGAAAACTAACTCAGTGAAGGAAGCGTTAAGTATTTAAGCTCCTAAGGAGAATAAATACATGGGTGACCTCATGGATGAGCAAAAACAACTAAAGAAGGAGATAGAACGTACTCTAAATTCTCTTCTTGCTCTATGAGATGCTGAAAAAGATGTGTTGAAGGCTGCCCTTGCAAGACGAAAGTGAAAAAGGAATAATCTTAGGAAAAAAAGTGCGTGCTGCAAAGGCTACTCCGTAGAAAAGGGTGGAAAAGTTAGAAACTATGATTTCTTTTACCTAAAGCTCCCCCCTGAATCATGTCCTACCTGATTCCCTCTTTCTTCCTTCCGGCTATCACCACTAGTACTGATATTTCTAATCTGTATTCCTATTCTGGGATAGAACTGATCATGTCCTACTCTGTTTTCTTCTTCTTACCCTTATTTGGTTTCTGATGAATGATTGGCACCATTGTTTAAACATTTTGTAGATTATTATTTTGGTAAGTGGTTTATGGTACTACTTGATGTATGAATAGATGACTTTTCTTTTTGTGCTATCACTTCTCCTATTTATCTCTAATTCTCTTTTGCTTATGTAAGTGTTGCCTCAATTACCATGAATTAACATGTATGACTTATCTAAGCTTGGTTTATCTCTAACCTTTTTTATGATGTCAAAAGGGGGAAAACCTGATGTGTAGTCTGCCCTTGTCTATATATTTAGATATGTAGTTTGTTAGCTATGGTGTAGTGCAAATATATGTAGTGTGTTGTGTAGATATGCAGTTTTTGGCTCTGGTGTTGTGCTATTAAAGATAGGAGTTCTCTCACTCAGGGGAACTTAAATAGTCATTGATAGGAGGAATAAGGTAGAGGATTCCAATATTCTTATAGGCATCAGTGATATGGGGAATTGGTTGGGCAAACTTGTCTGATATGTGGTCTTGTTGTTGATGTTATGTTATTGATGTGTAGGCTATGTTGTGTAGAAATTGATTGAAGATGTTGACTATGCTGATCTAATTGTATGAGTTTGTATCATCAAAAGGGGGAAATTGTTAAGTCCTTAGTTTTGATGATTGAGAAATTTATAGTTTTGGACCTGTTTCCTGGAGCCCTTATTGTGATGACAAAGGCCCTCTAAGTATTAGAGAAAAGTTGGGCTTACCGGTCGCTGTCACAGTCAATAGTTTAGCTGACAAATAGTACAAAAGTTGGTGAAAATTTGCCTGCCAGCTTTTTTCCTTAACCAAAGAGATTGCTTTTAGGGTTTCTTGTATCACAATATATAATATTCATCTTTCTCAACAAGAAAACCAATGCTTCCATATTCTCACAATTAAAGATCTTTCTGAAGTTGTGCAGCGCTGCAATCAAAGGCTGGAACTGTAATAGGGAACCTACTGTTCATCGAGTTGTATGTTTATTTTCTTGTTATAGTTTAGTCTTTGTATTTTGTACTTAAATGCTTGCCTATGCTTTCTTATGATTGTAGTAGGTGCATAGTGTGATTGTCTCTTGTAAATCATTTAGAGTTAGGTGATTGTCCAAGCCAGAGTTAGCTTGAGGAGTCCAGTTAGAGTTAGATGGAGGTAGAAGCAGTAGAATTACTGCTTGGTTTCCTTGTAATAGAGTTGTTTCTGGGAAACAAAGGATTAGGAGGTTAATCCTTGGAGTCTGTATTCAAGAGGCTTATTGAATATAGTGGAGCTTGAAATTCTGGAGGTAGGTCATGGTTTTTTCTCCCTTGAGCAAGGAGTTTCCACGTAAAAGTCCTGTGTCTTTACTTTTCTGTACTCCTCCACTTCTTACTGTTTTTATTTCCTAGTTCTTGATGCATGTGTGATTCTGGGAACAGTTCCTTGAGTTGAGGATCAATCCACACCAACCCTTCAAAAGAGAAGAACACTAATTTAAAACCTAAATTAGCAAAGTCTTACTTTCCTTCTCGGTTTTGACTTGGTCATCTTGGTTGATAAAAAAACAATTTCATTACTTCAGTATTAGCTATACTCTCTAGTAATGCACGCTGTGTCAACTTATTTCTATAGTGAAACATCAACTACTAGTTAGCAATTAATGTTTCTCTAAAGAGCGTGGACCTATTTCTATAGTCACTTTTCTATGAACACTTTGTTGAGAACTGTTGGTGCATTTTAATATCAAAATAATTATATTAAAGCGCATGATTATTAGTATGACCATTAGATTTTGTAACTCTCATGGTCATTACTTTCTGATAACTTATATGACCATTAGTTTCTTGTAATTCTAATTGCATTAGTTTCTTGTAACCTATAAGCCATTTATCTACAAACTTTACTACCTAGCTTCTTACTATTCAATACAAAAGATGAATTCCCACCTATAAATAGTGGTGTTTCTTTATTTGTGTAAGAGAAGAAGAGAAATATGATAAGTGTGGGAAAATATTAAAGTGTGTAGTAGCGAAAGAGAGGGTTGAGACAAAGAAAATATTCTAAGTCTCCAATAATATTCACTATACAAAAGAGGGTAATATATGTTGAAGGAAGGTGTTCTTTTGGTGGAGCTTAATTTGGACTCTTAAATAAATACGGAGTTGTTTGAGTTATGATGTTGATGGGCTATTGTATCCTGGACGGGATGAGTCAAGAGTGATACTTCTACAAAAGTGTAGATTATGCCACAGTGGGCTTGAATCTCCTTAAAGAGAGCGAGGTATCCGCGCCTCAACCTGAATCTTATTTGCATTTTTGTTCTATTTATTTTTTCAACTGTAATATTGTAATTTGTGGTATATTACACCAACTAGAACTTTCAGCTCTTTCAAACCGTGGCCTAAAGATGATGTATCCTATGTTGTCAATTACACAAAATGAAAAGATTTGGCCTAGATGCTGCTTCTTTCCTCTATATGGTTCTCCAAATAAGTATTTCACTATTTTGAAAGGAAACTTTTGGGTTTGTCATGAGAAGAAAATATGAAGCAAAAGTATCTTAGGGTCTTCCAGGAAGTTTACCTGTTAGAGCTTAATGTCATACCTGGACCTTTTGTTTTCAGCTATATCAAAGAGATATATAAAAGGGAAACGAAAGTTTACCGTCTCATATTCTTAACCTAAAGTTTCACCCTCGCCAAACAACTCAAGTTTCCCTTCTCTGAAAACTACTTTAGAGCTGTGGGTTTCTGTAATGATTTATTTTACCTCTCTGATGATCTCTTCCGATACACACATATTGTCTCTGCAGCCATGCTATTTGCAAAAATATCATCCTCCCTAAGCCTCGTGTTTGCTCTAGTCCATTTGGTCTGCACATATGTTGCATTGGATCTGATCACAAAACTCATCATTTTAAAGTGGTGAGGATAGCCTATCTACAAAGAGCTAATGATGTTTATATGCTGCGGTCTCTGGAAGTTGAGGTCTATAAATTAGGTGCAGATCTATGGGAAATGGTTAACTCAAAGGGGCACTTCAATTGTAAACTAAATATCAATTATCCTAGTATTTACTTAAATGGGGCTATTCATTGGTTTTCCCATGCAAGAATGAAGGTGGGAAAATCACTAATAGCTTGTTGGTTTTTGACCTAAGTGATGACATTTAGTGAAATGGTTTGCCACAAAAACTAGCTCATGTTTTTTCTTTAGATTTGTCTGTTACTTTATGAGGGGAACATATTTCTATGATTTGGTACAAAAGTAGTCATGATCTTGGTTTATTATGTCATAGATGTGTTGTCTAGGTTATGAACCAGCATGTAAGTAGGATTCGTCGATGGAGAAATTTGTTGTGGATTTGAATGGTAGGATCACCGATGCTATTGAGTTCATAAGAAATTAAAAGTTTCTGGTAGTACAGTATCCTGGAGATCTTTCATCATATGATCCTGAAGGATCTTGATAGTAAAATTAATCACCCTACCATGGTTATTAAGATCCATAAATTCCGTGCTCTCAGGATCATATGATGAAGTCCAGGACACGTCACTACCAGATATATCCCATTTCTTGTGAACCCAATAGCATCGCTAATCCCACTATTCAGATCCATAACAAATTTCTTCATCCATGACTCCAGTTTACCATACTGGATCAGAACCCAGACGACACAATTATCACATAATGGACCAAAATCGCTGACTTTTTTCCTACCAAATCACATAAATATGTTTCCCACAGAAAGTAATAGAGAAATCCAAAGAAGAAATATGAGCTAGCACTCACGGCAAACCTATTTCACTATATGTCTCAGCGCTTAGGTCAAAAACCAACAAGATATTAGTGATTTTCCTACTGTCATTCTTATTATGGGAAACCCAATGAGTAAACTCATTGAAGTAAATACTACAATAACCAATATCCAGTTTACAATTGAAAAAGCCCTTTGAGTTAACTGTTTTCCATATACCTGTACTCCATTTATAGATCTGTTACTCCCAGAGGCACCGTATAAATATCACTAGCTCCCCGTAGATATGCTATCCACACCACGTTAAAATCATGAGGTTCTGTATAAATATCACTAGCTCCCCGTAGATATGCTATCCACACCACGTTAAAATCATGAGGTTCTTTTTTTTAATCAAATCCAAGGCAAAATATGTGTGGACCATATGGATCACAGAGCAAACGCGAGGCCTGGGTGAGATTTTTGATTTCTAAAGAAGGGCCAAAGTAGAGGGAGTGCTTTTATATTTTCATGGGTTTGGTGGAGAAGTGAGGGAGGAGAAGAAGGGGAGTAGCAGTGGTCGATCGGTGAGTAGAGACGAAACTAGGAGATGAAATGATAGAATACACGCCTGAATCGCAAAAGGCTTTCAAAGGACTGTTTGTTGTGTCAATTAGAGGAAAAACAATTGGTTCAGAAAAAATTGTCAAGTCTAAAAGGGTCGTAGTTTTTGAAAGTCATTACCGGTAGCTGCAAAGTTTTCCCCACAGGATTCGCCTCCATGCTCATAGATGCAGAGAAGAGGAAATGTGATTTCAGTTCTTTGTTTGGAAACGAGGAATTAATTAATATTTATATCTATAATTTATATTTATTTATGTTTATAATTTTTATATATATATTAAAAGTGTGAACACCTTAGAAAAGTGAATTGAACTTTTTGCCCTTTATTAAAAGTATCTGTTTTAGACAAAACTATCATTTTACTATTTTTAAAAAATTATTATTTAAATATATATACAAAATTTTATAGTAAGAGTCTTAAATATATGGTAAGTTTTAAAAATTAAGAAGTTCTAAAATATATGGTAACAATAAAATTTATGAAAAGAATTGTTATAAAAGCTAATAATTAAGGAGTCCTAAAATATATGATAACACCAAAATATATAAAAAAAATTATTATTAAAATTAATAGTTAAGAGTATTAAAATATATGATAAGAGAAAAAGGAAAAATTATTAAAGAAAAAAGAAATATATGTCTGTGGCTTTATGCACAAATTTCCTATTATAGAAGAAGTCAAAATTGTGATAGGTTTATAACCAATTAAATGTGTAATTTTTTTGTACTTTATTAAAAGAAATAAATGGTAGGAGAATTAATTAATTTTTTTTTTCTACTGTTCAATTAAAAAAATACTCCTAAAATAGGACTCTATTAAGGAAATACTTTTATAAATATTGAGATGTACGTTAAACTACCGAACAAATCGGTTTGCCTATTGAGAGAACATGATTGATGCTCATCTCTAAAACTTGATTCGATTGCATGTCTAGATTGGTGGATGCTTGATTTTCTAACCCTCAACTCCTTCACTGTTTTTGTTAGCATAATAGAATTCAACATGTGTGCATATATATCTTCTTTGTTTTCATTCAAAATCATTCTTTAAGTCAAAATTTTCGCTCAGACAAGAATTAGTTGGATCAAAATCGAAGCTTTGTGATCACTATTATGTTTTTTTATACATAGTTTACAGGTCGTAGATGAATGTTGGTTGACTTTGAAGAATTTCTTGTGTAAAGGTTAGGTTTAATTGTATTATTTTGATATATTTATTATCTTATTGTTTTATTTAAATTTACGGATGGTAGATGAATGTTGGTCTGCTTTGCAATTTTTTTCGGTAAATACTAGGTTTAATTGTATTATCGTAATATCTCTATTAGTTTGTTATTTTGTGGTAGTTTACCATTCGTAGATGAATCTCGATCGACTTTAAGAAATTTTTATGTGTAAAATTTAAGTTTAATTGTATTATATTGATATCATTTTTATCGTATTATTTTGTTGCAATTTACAGGTGATAGATAAATGTTGGTTGGCTTTGACGAATTTTTTTATGTAAAAATTAGGTTTTGTTGTATTATTTTGATATCTCTATTATCGTATTATTTTGTTATTGTTTACAGGTGGTAGATGAATGTCGATCGACTTTTACAAATATCTTTGGTGAATGCTAGGTTTAATAAATAAATCCCCAATCTTTACATACTCAAAACATATTAAACTTAATTACTATACTCATATTTATTATTTAAACAAATATACTATTTATTGTAATGTTTGAACTTATTAAAGCGAGATACACGCACAAGGCGTGTACACCTAAACTAGTTTAGAAATAAGCAGCTAGGACAACTAAAAAGTATAATATATGGTTGGGCTGGATGGAACAATAAAAGTATAAATAACATAAATACCAACTTTTTAATATACATAACATAACCGACATATACATAACATTTTATGTATATGTGAGCTTTTTGTAATATGTTTAGGGAGTTGAAATTTTTTGTAATATTGAAAACATAAGTGGTGTATTTATGTAATTTTTAGAATAAAAAATGTCGTATGGGCCGAAAAGTTATGATCAAAGTCTGCAAAGGATTTCAGGCAAATAGTCCGACATTATTGCACACTTTTTTCTCTTCTAGTTTCTACGAAGAGGCCCCGGCTATTGGCAAGAAAGAAGCTATATGAGAACTACACCAGTACATTCTTACAACTGTACTACTATATATACTAGTTTATGGGTTTTGTGTGTGTACTCCATGTCCATGAATATAAAATTTTAAAAAGTATACAGTTAATTAGGTGTTGGATTTATGACATAAAAAATAGAGATTAAGAAAAGCTTTAGTTATAACCAAATATGATGAGCGTTGATCTTATTTAGCTAGTTCAATCATCATATCATATTTATTCTATAAGTGGGAAGTTCCAAGGTAAAAGTTGGATTAAGAAACAACCTTATAACGTTGAGTGTCTACATTATCCTTAAATTTGATTGCTTCAAATATATTTTGTACAAAAATATAAAGTCACGACCTGAGTCGGGACCCTGGACATGACATGCACTCGATACTATCGCTAGTACGAGCGTCTGCCGAACATACTTCCAATACAAATGAATAAAGCAAAAATAATATAAAATTTATTTATGAATTTCTCAAGGATAAAACTTCACCAAAGTTTATTAGCGCCACATGATGTCCAACAATACTAATAGTGACGATAAATAAAGAATGAAAATAACAAAGTTTGTTTGACAACTACACCAGCCTGTGCAACCTTTAATAAGTACTAATACTGAGTGAAAATAAAATAAAAAGAAATCATCATATATCGTCTAGCCTCCTGGTATGAAAGAGTCGCATCAATGATGGAAGATAAATATCTTAATGATGCGCCTGACCACAGACTTGTGAGTCAAAACCTACATCATGAAAATATGTAGTGCCAAAGACGGTCAATACATGAAATGTATTGGTATGTAAAACCATTTCAGGAGGGTAATACAACAAGAGATTAGAAATGAAAATAAAATTCAAATCTAAGCGAAGACAACTGGAAAGGAACAAGAATATAAACTAAATTTATAGTTGACCAAGTAAGGTAGATTTAATTCCTTTGATTATTTGTAGGAGAAAGTAGTGAAGCGTCATAAACCACTATGTGAGCGTATGGACTCTGATCTCGGCCCGATAAGCTAAGCCATCATATACCTTGCTGAGCACAGGACATGACATGACATAATTTGCTAGCAATTATCCATGGTTAGCCCCTTTTCGAGACAGATGAAAAAAAGAGTCATCCGACTTGCGGAATAATCTCTATCCTATGTCAGCAAACATAGTTTCGGACATTTGTCGTTTAAACCTATGACTTCACGATCATCTAACTAACTCTCTTATGCTCATGACTATATCATATTTATTTACGTTCAAAGTGTTAGCCATATTAGGCTCATGCTCGTGGTTTAGCCTTTTTAGGCTCATGTACATAATTTAGTCTCTTAGGCTCATGTTGAAAATTCAACCACTTTGGGTTCATAAGACTTTGATGGTACCATATCATAGCTTTTCAGGAAAGTGAGGATACATTCTGTTAAGGGTTTCATATCAAAGCTTTTTCATTACATTTACAAGAATTATGGAGCAATTTGAAACCTTACAGCTAGGAGTCATAATTTCCATTTAAATTTGAAGATAGCTCCAGTTGATTTTTTCTTTATAGCGGAACAATTAACTTATGGATTTGTACCTTTATTGGTATGGAAACAAAATCAAGAAAGAGCATATTCAAGCTTAGAGAAAGCATTCCATTAAGTTCTCAGATCATGGCTTTTACAGTACTCAATGAATTAAGGAATGGTTATGAGTGTTTCAGTTGAGATTCATAGGTTGCATCTAAACAATTGGAGTTTCAGTTGGTATCTTAGCAAAACAATAAATAGGTTGTGTTCTTTGGTTACAAGAAATGAACATAGTTGATCTTAAAGACTACAAAACAAACAATCTATCAGTTAACAAGTTCATATCTCTATTTTCACTTTTCCATGTTATGAATTTCAAGCCATAAATTAGTAACTACAAGGTTCATGGATTTCAATAATTTCAAATACTCAGAATTTACAAATATGGAAATAATTCATAGGATTTAATAAGTTTCACAAAAAAATGAAGAGTATTCATCGATTAGAGTGATTTTCCATATTTTAGCAGAAATTTATTTGTTTTTTTTTTCAAATTTTTGTTTCATCATAAACCTATTGACAGACTAACTTAATTGATAAATATGAAGATTCATTCAACTCTAAACATCACTTGAGATTAACTTAAATTGGGATAAATAATAAAACTTAAAGAATATGAGAAGGAACAGTTCTACAGACCTTAAAACATTTGAAGATCTTTAGATTGCAAAGAAGAAACTAAACTTGATTTCTTGAACCAATTTTATGGAGCTTCTTAGAAGTTGAGTTTGAGAGGAGGAATGAGGATGTTTGCTGAAGAAAAACGTGTGAAAATTGATGGGGAATTGAGTTTTTTATCGTGTAAAACTTGAGGAAAACAGAGGGACTCTTTTTAACACATCAAACTGATGGAAGCAGAGGTTTTTTTTTACTGTATGTGAAACTGTTAAAAAAAAGTGAGAATTTTATTTGCTGAAATAAAATGTTCTTCTGTTAAAAATAACGTATGAAAGCTGAAGAATTAAAAAAAGATTTAATCACTTGGGATAAGGTAAGAAGAAAAAGATAAAATTGCCCTTGAAGAGACTTGGCAAGTTAATGAGCAGTGGTTCTTTACTAGCTGTATGCTTCATTCTCTTACACTGCTGCTATGTTGCAGTAGTAAAATCTTCATCCTTGAGTTCTGTTTTACGCCCGAATAACATTTGAAACATATATGAACCATTCTAGTTTGATTTTCAATAAATGTGAAGCATGACAAGCTCAATTATGCAGCCATAACACCTCAACTTACAATTGTGACTTAAACTTAACATGGGAGGCGTAACATTATCCCCTCCTTGGAATTATTTGTTGGGTTCAATATGTATGAAAAGGGTGTGAATGGAAAATGGAGAGAAAAATGATGGAAGAAAGGAGACACCAATTTAGAAGGTGTACTCCCAAAATTAGAAAGTGCACTAATTCTCCCACATTGGTGGGAGAAGGGAACTATGGAGTTTTTTTAAATAGAAAGCACTTACTCCACATTCTAAGTGAGGCAAAAAATAAGAAATGCCTCGCGCCTTCGTCATCGCTCGCTTGGATCGGCTTCGGCTTCGGATGGTTTGAATTTGTCAAATGATCGATCGATGAGATCTATCTTTTTGGACAAAGTTTATTTCACGTAAATTTAATTCGAATGCCAAAAGAAAAATGCACCAGTAATCCTCCATTTATACATGCATAAAGATTTCAAAATAGTATTTTCTGAAATGATACACTGCTTTGAACTGATGCAATTGTTCAATGAAATGATATGTCTGTTCAACGAATTGATGTACTGTTTTGTAAACTGGTATGTCTGTTTGGAGAAGGACACGTTCTTTGGGGAAACAGACATGAATTTTCAGGAACATCACACCATTTAAATGAACCAATGCCACCTTTTCGAAGAGGCATCTCACAATGTTCTCAGAATCCAACAAAGAATGCGATGATTTGTGTGCTATGTTCTCAGAATGCAACCTAGTGGGGAATTCGAGCGAATGGTGGATGGATTCTAGTGCCACTCGCCATGTATGTGCCAACAAAGAGTTGTTTTCATCATTTTCTCCAGCTCAAGTAGAAGAAATGATCTACATGACTAACTCCGCTACTGCTAGGGTAGAAGGAACAGGGAAAGTATGCTTGAAAATGACTTCGGGCAAGGTCTTGACACTTAACAATGTCTTTTATGTTCCAGAATTACGTAGGAACTTAATTTCTGTTTCACTTCTAGATAAGAATGATGTGTAACCATTTCTGAAAAAATTATAATTAGCAAAGGAGAAATGTATGTAGGAAAAGGCTATCTCACCGAGGGCCTTTATAAGATGAATGTAATAACTGTTGAAATAAATAAAAGTTTAAATTCTTCTTATTTGCTTCAGTTTTATGAATTATGGCATGAACATTTAGGCCATGTTAATTATAAAACGTTACAAAAACTTATGAACTTAGAAGTTTTGCCAAATTTTGAGTGCAATAAATCAAAGTGTCAAACGTGTGTAGAATCAAAGTATGCAAAGCATCCATATAAGTCCATTGAAAGGAATTCCAATCCTTTAGACTTAGTATAAAATGATATTTGTGATATGAAGTCAATGCCATCACGTGGTGGGAAAAAGTATTTCATAACTTTTATTGACGATTGCACTAGATATTGTTATGTCTATTTGCTAAATAGTAAGGATGAAGCAATAGATGCGTTTAGGCAATATAAAATTGAAGTTGAAAATCAGTTAGATAAAAATGATAAGAAGTGATAAGGATAGAGAATATGAATCTCCTTTCACCAAAATATGTGTAGGGAATGGAATCGTACATCAAACTACGGCCCTGTATTCACCTCAATCTAACGGAATTAGAGAAAGGAAAAACCAAACTTTGAAGGAAATGATGAATGTCTTGCTTAAAAGTTCAGGTTTACTGCAAAACTTATGGGGGAGGCTATCTTTACAGCCAAATATATACTCAATAGAGTTCCCCATTGTAAGACACAATCAATTCCTTATGAAAAGTGGAAAGGAAGAAAACCCAACTTGAAATATTTCAAAGTGCGGGGGTGTCTTGCAAAAGTCTAAGTTCCTGGTGCCTAAAAGGGTTACGATAGGATCTGAGACGGTGTACTGCGTGTCCATAGGATATGCTAAAAGTAGTAAAGCATGTCGGTTTTTGGTTCATAAATCCGAACATCCGGATATAAATGAAAATACGGTAATTGAATCAGCTAATGCTGAATTTTTTGAAAACATTTACCCGTATAAAATTAGACAGGAATAGTCTAGTGGAGGGTCTAAACAACCTCGAGATGAACCAAGTGAGAATATACATAATGAAGATAATCCAAGATGCAGTACACGTCAAAGAACGTCAACTTCATTTGGATTAGATTTTGTTACATTTCTCTTAGAAAATGAGCCTCAAATGTTTAAAAAAGCGATGTCGTCATTAGACTTATCCTTTTGGAAAGAGGTATTCAATAGTGAGATTGATTCAATCTTAAGAAATCATACGTAGGAATTGGTTGATCTTCCTCCCAAAAATAAACCTTTAGGTTCTAAATGGATTTTCAAAAGGAAGATGAAAGCGGATGGCACTATTCACAAATACAAGGCAAGACTTGTAGTAAAGGGCTTCAAACAAAAAGAAGGCATTGATTACTTTGATACATACTCGCTAGTAACAAGGATAACATCGATTCGAATGTTAATTGCCTTAGCGGCGGTATATGATCTTTAAATCCATCAAATGGATGTGAAAACTGTTTTCTTAAATGGAGAATTAAAGAAAGAAATTTACATGGAACAACCTGAGAGTTTTGGGGTTCCAGGGAAGGAGAATAAGGTGTGTAGACTTATCATTGTATGGACTAAAGCAAGCACCTAAACAATGGCATGCGAAGTTTTACCAAACCATGTTGGCAAATGGGTTCAAGATAAATGAATGTGATAAATGTATTTACATTAAAGACACTCCGAACCACCAAGTCATTATTTGTTTAGATGTGGATGATATGTTGATCGTCAGTAGAGACATTTTTGACATAAATGCAACCAAACGATTGCTTAAGAGCAAGTTTGATATGAAAGACCTTAGAGCTGTAGATGTGATATTAGGTATAAGAATCCATCGAACTCCACAAGGGTTAGCATTGTCACAGTCTCATTATATCAAAAAATTACTTGACACGTTCAATATATGAATTCGGTATTGCCAAGATTCCATTGGATGTGAACTTTGCACTTCAAAAGAGTGAAGGTGAAAGTGACTCACAATTTGAGTACGTAAGAGTATTGGGATGTTTAATGTATATAATAAACTGTAAACGACCAGACATAGCATGTGATATTTGTAAATTAAGTCGCTACATGAGTAATCCCAACAAAACTCATTGGATGGCAATGAAAAGAGTTTTGGGGTATCTTAAATACACTCAATATTATGCTTTGCATTATAATAAATATACTGTGACACTTGAATGATATAGTGATGCAAATTGGATCATCAAATCGAACAAAGTAAAATCCATAAGTGGATATGTATTTACTGTCGGTGGAGAAGTAGTCTCTTGGAAATCATCCAAACAGACTTGTATTGCTCGCTCTACAATGGAATCTGAATTTATCGCATTGGATAAAGCCGGTGAAGAAGTAGAATGACTCTAAAATTTCTTAGAAGATATTCCTTATTTGCCCAAGCCAGTGGCACCAGTATGTATACACTGTGATAGCCAAGCAACAATAGGTAGGGCAGGGAGCATAATGTACAACGGTAAATCTTGTCACATAAGACGGAGACATAATACCATTAGGGAACTTCTCTCTTAGAGAATTATCACTGTTGACTATGTAAAGTCTAAGGATAATATGTTAGATCCACTTACAAAAGGCCTCTCTAGAGAAGGAGTGGAAAGGACATCTAATGGAATGGGTTTAAGGCCTAAGACAAGTCAGCATGACGGTAACTCTACCTAGAAGACTGGAGATCCCAAGAGCCAGGTTCAAGAAGATCAAACAAAGTTGTGTCTGACAGGTTCAACATTGTCAATTACCCAGCCCATTCTCATGATGTAGACAATGTATAGAAATCAAGGATAAGACTTAAAGTGAAAAGTCTTTTAATGATTATCTAAATTTGGCAGATTTGATCAAATAGTTTAATCTATAGGATTGAACATTTAGAAATAACCTATATGAGGGTGAAGTGGAAGCCTCTTCAAGGAGAATGTTAGTAAAGGCCTATTCTCTAAGCTCTCACAAAAATTGGGACGTGTTCATGGCTGAAAAGAACAAAACCGTGAGAACCATAAATGGTAAAAGGCTGGTTGTGTGACATATATTATCTAGGTGTACATTAAAGCTCGACGATTCAAGGATATCAAATCTACCAATTGACCGAGTGCATCCGATACATGTTCACTATGGAAAGTTTAAAGGAAAACCCACTTATCCAGATGCAATCAGTCTTTGCTTGATGATCACATACATGTCCGTAAAACTTTTACAAAAAATATCCATTCCCCATTTATATGGGGGATTTTTGGGTTCAATATGTATGAAAAGGGTGTGAATGGAAAATGGAGAGAAAAATGGTGGAAGAAGGGAGACACCAATTTAGAAGGTGTACTCCCAAAATTGGATAGTTCACTAATTCTCCCACATTGGTGGGAGAAGGGAGCTATGGAGTGTTTTTAATAGAAAGAACTTACTCCACATGCTAATTGAGGCAAGAAATAAGAAATGCCTCACTCCATCGTCGTCGCTCGCTCGGCTCGACTTCGGCTTCGGCTTTGGATTTGTCAAATGATCGATCGATGAGATCTATCTTTTTGGACAAGTTTATTTCACGTAAATTTAATCCAAATGCCAAAATAAAAATGTACCAGTAATCCTCCATTTATACAAGCATACAAATTTCGAAACAGTATTTTCTGAAATGATACACTGCTTTGAACTGATGCAATTATTCAATGAATTGATATGTCAGTTCAACAAACTGATATAATGTTTCGTGAACTGGTATGTTTGTTTGGAGAAGGACACATTATTTAGGGAAACAGACATAAATTTCCAGATACATCACACCATTTAAGTGAATCAATGCCACCTCTTCGAAGAGGCATCTCACAAGCTATATAAACCTGCTTTCATTCACAGGTTTGAATATGAATTTTTCTGCAATAAACTCTCTTCTTGTCTTTAAAAATACTCTGTGTGATCAGTCAATCTGTTAAGTGAGTTCAACATATTCCAATTATTTGAGGTACCGCTACAGTTGGTCTGGTTGGCCATTTTATCCTGGGAGGAAAATTCTGCAACATCGGGTATAGTGAGTGGAATTATTTCCTTAAGAAAAGTTCGTGAATTCTGGTGACTTGGCCATTCCTGTTTTTATCTTTATTTTTGAAAATAAAATACACTTATAAGAAAGATCACTTTGAACTTGTGTTGAGGGTATTTATTGCACTTCATTGCATTTTGTTTTTAAACATAGAACTAACGTTGAAGTTGTTGTTCTACATATACAAATTCTGCATACCTGTAGAAGGAAATTTAACATTATTCATCCTTGAATGAAGGTCTTGGATAGAAGAAATTGCATAAGTTGAAATAATTTACTATCGGCTGTTGCACTGTACTCATCAATATAGTTGAGCAATATTTATGACAAGGGTTTGACAACCAAGTGCTAAGACATTTATAAGCACGAGTTATAAATAGAAGAATTATCATACTAAAGACATGAAGCATGAGTCCGTAAAGTCAAATGACACATATACATGAAGAACTACACATGAACATAGCCTTGATCGTAGGTTCCACACAATCTAATGTTACATGACAAAAATCAAGGATGCGTTGAACATAGTAGGTTGAGTATTTCCACCATAGACGATATGGCTGATAACCCTTAAGCGTAGCAAGACATCTCAACTATGTGTTCTCCTATGAACACTACACATCATCATTTTCAATTATAATCCCCATGCGAGTACATAACTACTAGATCCTGAGTCTAACTGTGTAACACCCCGTACTTTCGGGCTAAAGTTTGAACCGTCTTTTTACATTTATAGACCCGAACCCAATGATTATTTGTTAATATATGTGTGATGATAAATCCAATAGTGTGTTAATACCTTTGAATATGAATTGAGTTCACAAAAAAATCCTTAAACTCAAAGACAAGTTGAAAACTCTTCTATCGATTAAGTTTTGAAGAATGTCTAAACTTGGGTAAACTTTCATCGACCACAAATTTTTGTATATATCGAATTAGGGGGCCTACTATATATAAAATTAAAGGTCTTCAAGTCTTCTTTCCAACGCAACTAGTTTCACCTTAATTAGATTTTGGAGTAGAAAGTTATGCTCATTTTACTTCGAAGTGTCTGTCTGCCAAAATGTGACGATGAGGCTGACAACCTATCAACTACGTGATGGACTATCAACCCTAGTCGTCATCCTAGGGAAGTAAGTGGTAAAATCAAGCCCAATAGTGATGACCTAGGTGACGACCTATTACCTGAGTGATGGGTTATCAACTAATGAAAATCTGTGATTTTTTTGATTTCTTTAGGGGTATTTCGGTCTTTTCCTCAACCTAAAACCTACCCCAAAACTATAAATTGTATCCTAAGCGTTATAATCCATTTTGATATCAGTTTAAAACATCAAAATCCTTTTTTCACTCTCAAAAAATAAAATCAAACTGGGGTTTCCACCAAGAATAAGAAATCAAGAAAATCACTCCTTAAGTCCAAGATTTCCAAGGAACGAATCAAGATTTGATTTCTACTCTTTAAACCTTGTAATCTAAGGTACTTGGGGTTTCCATAAACTACATGATCTTGTTGAAAACACATTAAATAAGGTTTAAAGTTATAAAGATCATGAATTTATAAAGGGGTTTTGAAATTTGCATTTGTAATTATGCATTATGCACTCTTTAAATGATATTATTGTTTTGGTCTTGAGGCCTTTCTCCTAAATTGATTTGTACTTGTATATAATTATGTAGAAAATTTATATTGGATGTTTAATTGAGAGCATGAACAACTATAACAACTCTCTTGTTACTAAGCCTTCTGTTTTCGTATGTTATGAGCCATTTAAAATGCATTTAGAGAAGCACGATACAAATGTCTTGATTATTGTTTATGACTTGATTATAGTTTTGAATTGAGGAGAGGGTGATTTTACATGTTGATAAATATTGAAGATATATAGCAAAGAGTTGCATATTTTGTCACAAATTTCATGACCACCACGTGTTTGTTGAGATATTGAAAAGAGTGATCTTTGCATAATTTGATAAATGTTTTGAAGTATGAATTTTCATAAATTGTTAGAAGTATGGTGGTCCAAACCTTATTCTTGAAAGAAGAGACTTTACTATGATATTTTATGGCTCAGGAATATGACTTGCAAGTCTTGGTGTGACAACACCAACCCAGATAATCCCATAACAGATTCAGACCATACTAGAAGTCAGATTTCACTTATATTTTTAGAATATGAGTTTTGAATGATGATTGTTCAGAAAAGGTTAAAAATGGGCTCAAGAGATGTTAGGTGGTTACCGAATAAGGTAAAAGTTCAGAAAACTCATTGCCCGAGATCGTGTTTTGCCGATACGGGTTATTGTATCCTCAAGAGGGATTATATACTGGCCTAGTGCCCTGTGGCGTATCAGAATCAGAACCCAAAACTCCAAATCTTGCAGTAAATTTGGGTTGGGGGCTTGTCCATCGAATCAAGGGAGGACTCCACCTAATTCAAAAGTAATACAAAGATTAGAACTGCATTGTCAAAAATTATTTTAAGATCATTGAAATTGCCCATGTGTGTTTAACTATTTCATGCATGGTGTTTCAAACTTTCTATCATATATGTTATCTATATGTAAACATATTATTTTGAATTGCTTTGCGTACTAGTAGATTTGTATTGACCCCCTATATTTCAGGGTCTGAGGCTCAGTTTATGGGTCCCGCCAAACCATATAATCTTCAGACTGAAGTGTATAGTTGGTGGGATTCCTTTATTTTGGAAGGCCTATTGCTAGGGTGTTGTTTTGTATTTTAGTTTTGGGTCTGACTAGGGCCTTGTCCCAGTTTTAGACAAGTTATTATATTCTGATGTATTAGAGATTTTGTAGACTAAGATGGATATTGTCTAGATGTCTATTGATTTCATTCTCTATTATTAAATTAAACTCAGAGTATGAACATAATTCCATCTGTTTGTTTCTGCATTTCTCTTTATTGTATATGAATGGTGTTCATGATTGCCAGATAGAAAAGAGGCGCCCGGGAGTTCACGATTCAAGATGCCCGTCAAGGCTAGGGCCCCGGTTCGGGTAGTGACAAACTGCATGTTGTTTCCCTGTTCAAGACTAACCTCGAGGTTTATTAGACATGGATGCTTCATTTATTAATCACATAAATCACGAATGGTGAGCCATTCTAGACATACATAATGACATAACATGAGTTTGAAACATATCAAAAAGCGTGAGTTCGTAGGACTGGGCATATTGGAATTCATGGATTCATGGAGTAAGTTTGGGATCATTAAGTGAAGCTTATTTTCATTCTAGTAACTGAGCATAAACATGAATCAGTAAGAAGTGCTTAAACCTAGATCATGGGCATTAGGCTAATACGGGGGACATGAGTAGAGTGTCATAGTGACTAAAGTACAAAGAATATTTTAGGATAAGAATGGGTCACTTTCTCATTCTAGCACTTTTTTGGAACTCATTACGTTACTATTTGTATCCAAAAACCTGACTTGGTTCTTTACCCTATCATCTCCCCCTTAGCTTAAAAGTTGTTGTTCTATGTTTGTAGACCTATTATCTAAATTGACCTATGATTACTTTACTCTGCATGGTCGGGGTATCACTATACACATGAATCCTAAAATCCCCTTAATAGACTATATTTGTAGATACTTAATCTTTGCTAAGATCTCTTTCTGAGATACTTGTTTAAACTTTTTCTTTCCTCTATGGCCATCATTCTATAATTTATGCTCCTATTGGTATACATGGCCACTTCCTCTAAAACTTAATAAGATGTTCTTTTCTCATTAGTCTACAATCATCACACCTCTAAATTTCTATCCACCCAATGTTATAGAATTAAAACTTATATCAAGAGACTCAACATTGTACCGTCTTATTTATAATCCCCTGATTCAGATCATAGGAATACCATAATTCATGACTATAATCTCTTCACCATACATAATATCAAGAATAATAAACTAGGAACATACCATATTTAGGAGCTTAGAATCTCATCTACGATATATCTCTCTTCTTGAGTACACATCTTAACTTATAATTCTTAGGATTTCCTCATTATCAAATGTTTTAGCCTTCATTCACTTATTCATCTAGATCCCGCATATATCACACTTACATTTTCACACTTTTCACAAGTTAACATCTTAATTTCTCACATACTCTATGTCAAGCCCACTATATCAAATCCTAACTAACAGTATAACTCTCATGCTGCCCTTCTTCTTACCATGACGATCATCTAACGTCAATATTTATGGTATAGTACTAAACATAGATGGAAACACTCATCCACTTATACTATTTAGAATTATTGCTATCGAAGAAAATCAAGAAACTCTAGGTCATTGAGGGCTTATGACAAAATAGTAAATTTTTAATCTAATCTCACAATCTATATAATTGCAATATATCCATATATATTTTTCTTACACAACTACAAATTATTCAATGACATGCCTAAACTATATTCATAGCTCTACAAAAAAACCAGTGTGGGTACTCTCCTATAAACACAAGGGGTAGCCTAAATTTGTCAATCCCTAATGCTCTATCCTCCTGTTCACAACATAGACTTAATCTTTACTAACTCAATGACATGTCATCCTAACTTTCTTCCTAGTTCAAGTATACTTCTAAGTCAGTGTATCCAACAATCCTTGATCTACTTGAAAGCATAGAATCATTATCAAAATTATCACACCTTATTCAATACTTAAGGACATATCACCCCATCAATCACTTAATAGGTCCATGACTCTAGCTATATACTTAGATCACTTTACTATATTGTAATACTTTGTACTTTACTTAGTTCAGTTCAGCTCATAATGCGTGCATAAAAGGCTTAGAACTTGAAAATTTCACTAAGTGTTGAGTATTTAGTCTTTTTTTTGCCCTCTTAACTTTGAGGATTTTTAAATGAGTCTTCCCGAATCCGAGATGATGGTTTTTGACTTAATTCCTATTCAGGGGTGTAATGATCATGTCTCGAGGAAGTTTAAGATTTTTCGGACGAGGATTGAGGCACGTTTGGATTTTAATTCCAGAATCTCACCATGATTATGGCGCGTCACGGTGGTATAGTGATGAGACCATTACTGCATCACGGTGATCTTTCAATCAGCATTCCAATTATGAATTTAAATATCTAAGGGGTAGTAGCATCTTTTACCCTCAATCCAAGTCATCATAACACAACTTCTATCAGTAATTTGGGCATTATTTGACCATTCTTCTAAAATTTTCTATCAAAGAAACCCTAAACCTAACCCAATAACATCAAATTCAATTGTATTCTCTTCAAGAAAAACAAGAATTCAAACCACCAAACAAAGATCTTCAAGAAAGATTTCAATATTGTTTTTCCCTTTCAAGCTTAAGGGTTAAGGTATGTGTGATGTTCGCCTATGGTCTCCTTTCACCATGGAATCGAAGAATCCCTTTTTAAATGTTAAATTATGAGTTTTCCATGTTTTAAATTAATTACCTACATGAATTACTTGTTATTTTGATTTCAAGTTAAGATTACAATTGTTTTCAAGTGGAATGGATTTTAATATGTTTTGGGATGTTGAAGTTCCCATGTCATGTTTATGGAATTCAAGATAAATCCTCAAATTATGGTTTTTGTTATGTAATCATGCTATCTCATCGTGTTTAAAAGCATACCCATGTTAAAGCCTTAATCCCCATGTGTCTGATGAAATGTCAAAGAGAATGATTTTGTAGAATGATTCCCCATTATGTTTTTTCGAAGCTTTTACATTCCCTTGTTGTTATTTACATTGTGACTACCCGATAATTAGATGTTTATATAGTGTCAATATTCTTAGAATGGTTTCAGATAAACCACGAGTATTTTTATCCAGTTAGTTACCATAATCAGTTATATTGCTTAGTTAAACTTAGCTAAGTTCAATAATCAGTGCCAGTTCAGTTATGAGTAGGATTTAGCACCAAGCGAATGGAGGGATGACAGCTTCCCCATCTGTACAGGATTGACTTCCTCTTAGAGGTCACCCATCAGTTAGGTAGAGTTATTAGTAGAAGTCCCAATATTCCAAAACTATGTAGTAAACATAGGATATGAGGATTCACCAATCAGTATAGGCTTGACTTTCTCTAAGGTGTCATCCATTAGTTTAGTCTTGAAGTCACCCGTCAGTTTAGGCTTGACACCCTGGTCCTTCAATACACCAGATTAGTGGATCTACACAGCCAGCATTGGTACCCGTGTCAGGGTACTAACACCCTTCCAACTGGGGTTACAAGTTGGACCTTGATTAGCTTAGATTAGGGCATATCGGTAAGATGATACCTCCCACAATCTCAGTATAGTGTTCAGTATATTCTCAATTCAATTTTGCTTGACCATAGCATACAGTTTATCAGTTATTCAGTTATCAGATTTTAGTATTTTAGTTTATAGATTATTTCAGAACATGTTATATGCTTGGTTATGCATTCTCAGATTTTATATTTTTTCACACATTTACAATCAGTTATATCATGCTATTCAGTCAGTCTTTACTTTATGTACATAAACCCATGCATTCCTTCCTAACCTCATCTCATATACCAGTACATTCAAAGTACTGATCACATATATTTTCTTTGCGCTTAGATGTTTAATATCATAGGTTCGAACACTCAATTTCTCAACCACGCTCAGACAATCTATCTAGTCAGTAGTGGTGAGTCCTCATGTTTTGGGGACCTATTATGTTATTCCATTTTTTCTGTATTTCATTTCAGTTAGATAGTTTGGTGGTAGTTGGGGCCTGTCCCATCAACTTTCTTTTCAGTCAGTTAGAGGCTTTCAGATATTTCAGACAGTCAACTAATTGTCAGTCTTATCAGTCAATTTTTAGCATATTTGCTTATGTTTCAGACTTGTGGATTCATTTGTATTATTTTCAGTATTCAAACCTTATGGCATATTCAGTTATTTTTCACACATGTTCATTATCAGTATATTATTGAATGCTTATAGGATGTATCAGATCATGGGTTAGCTTGTGGTCACTTGTGATCGTAAGTACCATTGTCGCGACTAGGGAATAGCCTCGAGTCGTGACAAAACTCGGCATTATAGCGTAAGGTTTTTATAGTGTCCAAGCGAGTCCGAAAGCCGTGTTTAGTTGTAATGCCCCAAAAATGTGTCTCGAGATGTCACACATCGCTCAGGACTATGAGTAGCCCCAAGCTAACCGTTTGAGCCTTCTACTACTTCTGAAACTCGCAATAAAGATAACTTAGGCATATGAACTACTGAAATACTAAATTTAATTGAACATAATGTCTGAAAGCATTTAGCTTAACCGTCTAGACAACCAACACTTGGAATCTGAAATATAACTGGTAGTCTGATAAGCCTCTACTACTAACAACTAGAGAGCCACTGGGATAGGCCCCAGTTGACTCGAACTGATTGAGAACAACTAAACAATCTACTTTGATAAGCTGGAAATCTGAATAACTGGGTCCCTAAACTATGAGGACTCACCAACTATCGGGATATGGATAGAGATGCTCACGGTTAATGAAGTTGCTAAAACTGAGCACCTGAACCTACATTATTAAATAATGTAGCACATAGACATATATATGGATTAGTACCTTTTTAATATACTGAGCATATGGGGTGAATGCATATGATAAGTTAGAAGTATCTCCTGATCTAGCAAGTACTTATCTTAAGTTAAAAGAAGAATATGACACAGATGATAAGTTGAAGAACGATGAAGTATCTAGACAGAATAATGATCATCTAGGAAAGCTTCTTGACAAGGTTTAAGTTTCTTTTTTGCTTTTTGGTTAAGGTAAATAATTTTATTAACAATTGAGAAAACCCCGGATACAAGCCGTATATGAAATGATGATAACCTACACCAAAATATGATTATCAACAAAAGAGTTTCAATACACTACACTAATGGGGACCTAGTAAGTGCACCTTAAAGAAATGAGAGACAAACACTACCCCGTATTTTAACAAAATAAAGCTCCAATCCTTCAAATGCCCTCCCGCTCTATTTCCTTAGGATTTTCTCCCCCCTTAGCTTGGATAGACATCATACCTAGCTCATAGTGTTGGTTCAAAATCAAGAGGGCGTCATGCGGAAGCTAATAGTTTACAAACCATAGAGACGATGAATCAGATGACAATGAAAATAAATACTAAAAACATATTATTAATATGGTTTGGTCAAATGACATACATATTAAAAATAATTTTGAAAAACATAAACCTATTGGGAGAAATCTCCCCCTAAATAAAATTTTTGATGACTACTTTATGGATGATATTATGTTATTGTATCAGAAGATAGTCTTTCTATTTGAAGAGGTGCAAAACCTTTCCTCCAAGAAAGAGGTTAGCCAAATATGGAAGAGTTCTATACTTTCATTTTATATAAAAAAAAAAGTAATTATGGTTACTTTTGTTTTCCTTTCAAGAAAAATAAAACTTAAATTTAGTAAGAAAATCACAGAAAAACCCCTAATAAATAGCTGGCAAGAATTCATATGACACTTATTCCTGTTCTAGTTTTCTTCTTTTTCTCTAGAGAGATTTTAATCATATGATCCAGAGAGATGGAATATAAGGATCTTGATAGCCATAGTATGTGTCATTTATTCATCTTAGGCAAATACATTAAGAGTTTATTGTTGCTTGATAGAAGCATTGAGGCTATGATTGATTCCATTGCATCAAAATCTGAAGAGGCAATTGAGTTACAACCTGAGCTGGTGACTCTTTCTACTAAGGAGGTGTTTGAGAATTGGGACGCACTTGCAAATCTTTTCAAGAATAGAGGATGAACAATCATTGCCTTTTTGAGAAGTTGGACAACTTGTTCTTTAGATCTGAATCACTATGGATAATAATAATCCACAAATTCATTGTTTAGGACCTGTTCCCTAGATCCCTTATTGTGATGACAAATTCCCTCTACGTATTACGAAATAGGATAGGCTTACTGTGCTTTCACAATCAAAAGTCCAACTGACACATAGTTTAAAAGTTGGTGAAAAACTGCCTTTTTTCCTCAACCAATGAGATTGCTTCTAGGTTTTCTTATGTCACAATATATAATGCTCATCTGTCTTAATAAGAAAACCAACACTTTCATATGCTCACAATCAAAGATCTTTTCAAAGTAGTGCAGCACTGCAGTTATAGGATGAAGGGAAGTGTTGTTCATCCAATTCTATCTTTATTTCCTTGTTATAGTCGAGTCTTTGTATTTTGTACTTAATTGGTTGCCTACGCTTGTTCATGATTATAGTAGGTGTGTGGTATGACTGTTGCTTGTAATTCATCTAGAGTTAGGCGATTGTTCAAACTAGAGTTAGCTTGAGGAGTCCAGTTAGAGTTAGTTAGAGGTGGAAGCTGTGGATTTATTGCTTGGTTTCCTTGTAATAAAGTTATTGCTTGGAAACAAAGGATTAGGAGGCTACCTTGGAGTTTGTATTCTACAGGTTTCTTGAATATAATGGAGCTTGAAATCCTGGAGGTAGGTTATGGTTTTTTCCCTTAAGCAAGAAGTTTCCATGTAAAAATTCTGTCTTTACTTTTCTGTACTAAAACACTTCTTACTGTATTTATCTCCAAGTTCTTGCTGCATATGTGATTCTGGAAATAGTTTCCTAAGTCGAGGAGAAACCCACCCTAGCCCTTCATTCGGTATCATAGCGGGACTTCCTTATAAAGGCTAACACCTTAGAAGGATTCTGAGCAGAGAAATGGCTTCTCCCTTAAGTTTAGAAGAAGGCCAGTCTACCACCAGACTGTAACACCCCACCTTTTTGGGCTAAGGTTTGAATCATCCTTCCTATGTATATAGACTCGAACCCAATCGTTTCTACCTATAAATAAGTATGAATATTGATTCTTTAGGATGGTAACATCTTCAGAGATGGATTGAAGTCTTAAATGTCACCTAGCTCAAAGTTAAATTGAACACTTTTCTACCGGTTGAGCTTTAGTTTATGATTTTTATTCGGTCGAATTCCAATGAATATTAATCTTTGAATATAACAAGCTATTTGGCCCATTATATGTCAAATTAAATCCCTTCGAGTCCTTTTTTCAATGCACTTGACCGTTCGTCAATCCAAGTGTTGAATCAAAAGTTATGAGTGTTTTAGTGAGGCACTACCTCATGTCCACGTTGGGACTGCGCCACAGAGGGATCGTGAAGAGCCAGTGGAGAAGTTCTGCTATGGATCTGTGCCGTGGACCTCCACTTTCATTTTTGGTCTGTGCCACAGACCTTGTGGTCTGCAATAGGGGTGTGATGCGGAGCCCCTCTCGGGCATCAAATTTTGTTCCTTTTTATTTTATTTTAAGGGCATTAAGGTCTTTTATCACTCTAAAACCGTCCCTAATCCTTTTTGGACAAATATAAGGTTTAAACACATTATTTCACCTCTGAAAATCCCTAAATATCATTCCATAAGTAAGAGAGGAGAAAACTACCTAGGGTTTGAGGATTTTAATCTCCAAGGGTCAAATTACTATCAAGGTATGTGGGACTATCATAAATCTCATGGGCATAAGTTTATCATTTTAACAAGTTTTAAAGATATATAATTATGTATATGTAAAGGTTTTTTGGAAATCATTTGAAGAGCATACATCATGAACCCATGTTTGAGGAAATTATGTAATTATCGGGGGGTTTCCAAGAACTTGAGTCATAGTCACGCGCTCATATGTTATGAGTTTTGAAAAGTCATTTAAGAGCATGATTTAAGAAATCCCCCTCGCGTGATGAAATTTATTGTCTTAACGTGTTATGAATTGTGAACTGAGCTTGAGATCATGAATTATATGTCCCCTTTTTTATCATAAGATTTATATATAATTAATGTTGGGGGATGCTTTATGAATGATTATATTTCTTGAATTATAAATTCTTCTTTATCAATTATGCTTTGTTATTTTTCATGTTTTCAAATAGGCGATTCTTATTCAAAAGGCTCTTGTTACCTAATAAAGAATTGCATGTGATTTATAAAAGAATTGACCACCATGGGTTAAAGACTTGGAAGAGAGAGTGTTTTGCATAAGTTCTCACTCTCATATGATATGTAAATCCTTTTGGTGGTCAAATAACATGTTTTGATTGAAAATACTATGCTATGATTTGATATGGATTATATGACTTGCAATTCTTGGTATGACGATACCAAATCATATAAATGCCATAACAGACTCTGAGCAGAACAGACTATAGACTTTTTCATAATTCATACTATGTCTTAAGTAAGATGCATGTTTTAAAAGGTAAAAATGGGCTATAAAAGCATTAGATGTTTACCCTAAGAAGGCACAAGTTTAGATAACTCATTGGACAAAATCATATTTTGCTGATGCGGGTTTATTATGTCCTAAAACATTGACTATACATTAGCTTTATGCCCTTTGGCATATCAGAAATCAAAAACTCCAGCTCTTGTGACAAACTTGGGTTAGGGTCTTGGCCGTCGAGTCAAGGGCAGATCCCATATAGCCTGTGGGATATATTTCAGAAATTTAGGGTGTACCATTCATCTCAGAACTAAAGTAAAGAGTTTAGTCAATATCTTACAAGCATGAATTAAAGTTCTTCCTATTATGCCCATGTGTTTTTATATATATTATTCTAAATTGTTTTTACAATGCTCTCAATCATGTTACATGAAATATATGCTATTTTTTTATGTTCTGCATATCAATACTTTCTAAGAATTGCACCACCATAATACAAGTTCTCAGGCACAGTCCCGTAGTCCATTACATCAGTAGAACATTTTGGTTAATAACAAAGTTGGTGACCCATCCATCTTTCGGAAGGCATTTATTCATACGTTGACTTCTTTCAGTTTATGGTCCAGCCGAGGATCTTGTCCTGACCTAGACAGTTAGTATTCAGTACAGGCTCCGTGGACAAGATTTGGCTTATTATATTGTATTGTCATAACACTTTTGACATGATTTGATTATGACATTTTCTTAATTTTGTTTTGTCTTTCGCATTTTCATTTATGTTTGAATTATGCTTATGATAGTTTGCTAAGGAGTCTCTCGTGCCTTCATGGTTTGGGATGCCCGTCATGGATAGGGTCACGGCTCTGGTTGCAACACAAACCCCCTAAGTTTAATGGTTCATATTATGGGTGGTGGAAGACAAGGATGCACGACTTCATTATGGCTGAAAATTGTGAGCTTTGGGATGTCATAGAGGATGGTCCTTTTGTTTCCACCAAATCAGTGAAAGTTGGTGATGTGACCACATAAGTATCACGAACCAAATCGAGGCCCTGGCCATGATGAGCATCCCGAACCATGAAGGCCTGGACACCTTTCTATGTTGAAATCATATACACCATTCATACATAAATAAGGAAATACGGAAATTATAGAAATACAGAATCATGGTCATAAATCTGATATGAATTTAGCATTGAAGAACGAATCCAAAACTAACTAGCAACATCTGCAAACAGTCCGCGAAATCGCTATTACATACTCTCTAACACAATCTAAAAGCTGGGACAACGACCCTAGTAGACCAAAACCGTAAATACTAATAATTGTATGAAAATAAACAGGCCTTCTAGAATATAGAAGGCTCACCAACTGGACACTACAACTCTGTCTGATGAAATCTACTACTTATCTGAACCCTTAGACTTAGCATCAGAACCTGAGAGGTAGAGGGGAGGGGGGTCAATACAATGAACTGGTACGCAAAGTAATCCAAAATAAAACTTTTATACAAGTAAAATAGTGGAGAATAAGTTATTAAAACATCATGCATAAACATTTCTCAAAACACATGGGCATTTTTCTGAAAATCATAAATCATTCTTGTCAATGCAATGTTTGTTCTTCGTATTACTTCTGAGTTAGGTGGCACTCCCCCTACAACTCTGATGTTCCACGGGCTATATGAAATCCGCCATTGACTCGGTGGGGAAGCCCCCAACCCAAGTATGCTGCAAGTGTTGGAGTCTCTGATTCTGATACGCCACACGACACTAGGCCAGTGTAATATAATATACCTAGATCGGCAAATCACGATTTTGGGCAATGAGTTATCTGAACTCGTGCCCACTTCAGGAAACCACCTAACATCTCTTTATGCCTTATTTTAGCCTTCTTTAAACATGCATCATTCTAAAATTCTAAAACATGAAAGTTTGATTTCAGTATTAGTCTGTGTCTATTATGGCATTGTCTGAGTTGGTATCGTCATACCAAGACTTTCCAGTCATTATTTTGAGCCATATATAATTATTTCATTCTAAAACAATTTTTAGTCCACTTGATCATGCATATAGTTTAAGAAGAGTCATATTTCAAATCATAAGTCAAAAATCATGCAAAGGCTTTCAATTTATTCAACAATCTCAATAAGTAGTGGACAACTTCTCTAAAACATTCCTGAAGTTTCTTT
>NC_061117.1:210974881-211036000 GCF_002878395.1 Capsicum annuum
CTCCTCACTTTTGGAATAAATCAAGATATCATCAATGAAAACTATGACAAACAAGCCTAGAAACTATTGGAAGACCCTATTCATTAGGTCCATGAAGGTTGCAGGGGTGTTAGTCAACCCGAAGGACATGACTAGAAATTCATAATGGTCGTATCTGGTTTGGAAAGCTGTCTTGGAAATGTCTGACTCCCTAAATTTCAATTGATGATATCTTGAATGAAGGTCTATTTTAGAAAAACACTTAGCACCCTGAAGTTGGTCAAACAGATCATCAATTCTAAGAAGCGAATACTTATTTTTAATAGTAACTTTCTTTAACTGGCGGTAATCTATGCACATACGTAGGGAACCATCTTTATTTTGTACGAAAAGTATAGGTGCACCCCAGGGAGAAATACTAGGATGGATGAAACCTTTATCTAGGAGGTCTACTAGCTGCTCTTTCAGCTCTTTCAGCTCTACTGGAGCCATTCTATATGGTTGAATAGAGATAGGATGGGTGTATGGCAACATATCTATGCCAAAATCTATCTCCCTATCAGGTGGTATTCCTGGGAAATCATATGGAAAGACTTTTAGGAATTCATTTACTACAAGGATAGTCTGAAGAAAAAGACTTTTGCTGTTAGAATCTTTAATCCGAATAAGATGATACAAGCAACCTTTGGAAATGAGTTTACGGGCCCTGAGATAAGATATGAAGTTCCCTCTAGGTGCTAAAGAGTGCCTTTCCCATTTTATTGCTGGCTCATTCAGAAAAAAAAAGTAACCTTTCGGGTTCTACAGTCTAGAGTGGCATAACACGAATAGAGTTAATCCATCCCTAGGATAGCATCAAAATCAACCATATCAAGCTCTATGAGATCTACCATAGTATCCCAGCTAAGAATAGACATAACACAATTTTTATATATCCTCCTAGCCACAACAGAATCACCCACCAGAGTGGAAACAGAGAAAAGGTTGGTAATGACTTCGTGCTTAAACCCAAAACCAACAGCCACATATGGGTTTACATAAGAAAAGGTAGACCCGGCATAAAGTAACACATAAACATCACAGGACAAGATTTGTAATATACTGGTGACAACATCTAGTGAGGCCTCTGCCTCCTGGCAGTTAGTCAAAGTGTACAGCCGGTTGTGATCGCTTTCAATAGCTGAAGTGGTGCCCTTTTGAGGCGGTGGTGGTGCGGAAGAATTTTCCTAAGATTTTGTACCACCAACATTCCTTCTAGCAGATAGACAATCCCTCTATAAGTGACCTGGCAGACCACAAATTCATCCCAAACTGTGGGCTCAGCATTTTCTCCCTTCGCATCCTACCACTTGTTATACCACTGATTTGCAACATCCTTGAGCTGATAAGTTGCCAACTCCACCCCTTCTATATCCTCCACATGCATCACCTTAAAGATCTTCTCTATCTCATCTACAAACTCATGTGGATCTTCTTCTACCTTGGTGCCAGTAAACTTAGTCGGGTTCATTCTTATGAACTGGCCCACCCTAGTAGCCTCAGATGTAATAGATGCAGACCTAACATCTTCCGATCATTGAGCCTGATTGGCCACCAACTGTATTAGAAATATCCCTCTGAGAAGTTGGGGGATGGTTAACATTAGTCTGTGGAGCCCGAGGTGGATTGGAGGTACTGCCGAAGTAGGAACAGGTTCTAGGGTAGGAGCTCTGTTACAGGTCCGCATCCCGTTAGTGGGTTGGACGTCATCTGCCTGTGTATTCTGATCGATAGTGCGACGAGGAGGCATGGTCAATTTTTCTGAAAAGCAAAAGAGCATTGATTAGAGGAAGATTAGACTCCAAAGCACAAACTAGATCACAAAGAGAGGAAACATTCCTAAATGCCTAGCAGCCCCCTACTTATAAGTGCGGTACACTACACACCCATAAATGAGGCTCTACTAGATGTGATTTCGCAGACACCCTGGGACCATGAACTGTGCTCTGATACCAAGTTTGTCACGACATGAATCGAGGCCCTGGCCATGACGAGCATCCTGAACCATGAAGGCCCAGACACCCTTCTATCTTAAAATCATATACACTATTCATACATAAATAAGGAAATACAAAAACTATAGCAAGAAGGAATCATGGTCATAAATTTGATATGAATTTATTATTAAAGAATGAAATCAAAAACTAACTACGAACATCTGCAAACCATCTGCAAAATCTCTATTACATACTCTCTAACATAATCTGAAAGTTGGGACAAGACCCCCAGTAGACCAAAACCGTAACCACTAATAATTGTCTGAAAATAAACAGGCCTTCCAGAATATAGAAGGCTCAACAACTGGACTATGTAACTCCTGATGAAATCTACTGCTTATTCGGACCCCTAGACTAAGACTCCGAACCTGAGAGGTAGAGGGGAGGGGGGTCAATACAATGAACTGGTATGCAAAGTAATCCAAAATAAAACTTTTATACAAGTAAAATAGCGGAGAATAAGTTATTAAAACATCATGCATAAACATTTCTCAAAACACATGGACATTTTTCTGAAAATCATAAATCATTCTTATCAATTCAATGTCTGTTCTTCGTATTACTTCTGAGTTAGGTGGCACTCCCCTACAACTCTGATATTCCATGGGCTATATGAAATCCACCATTGACTCAGCGGGGAAGCCCCCAACCCAAGTATGCCACAAGTGTTGGAGTCTCTAATTCTGATACGCCACACGACACTAGGCCAGTGTAATATAATATACCTAGATCGGCAAATCACAATTTTGGGCAATAAGTTATCTGAACTCGTGCCCTCTTCAAGAAACCACCTTACATCTCTTTATGCCTTATTTTAGCCTTCTTTGAACATGCATCATTCTAAAATTCTAAAATATGAAAGTCTGATTTCAGTATTAGTCTGTGTCTATTATGGCATTGTCTGAGTTGGTATCATCATACCAATAATTTCAAGTCATTATTTTGAGCCATATATGATTATTTCATTCTAAAACAATGTTCAGTCCACTTGATCATGCATATAGTTTAAGATGAGTCATATTTCAAATCATAAGTCAAAAATCATGCAAAGGCTTTCCATTTATTCAACAATTTCAATAAGTAGTGGCCAACTTCTCAAAAACATTCCTGAAGTTTCTTTGTTTATCAATCTCAACATTTAAAATCATTACTTCATTCCTCTCTCCTATTCTTAATCATCATGAAATTCACATAAGACAAATAGTATCTTAAATCATTCTGTAAACCATGAAATGTAAGGATTCATAACTTGTAAATCAAATATTAAAGTAATGGAAGAGGGAGATTATATATTTCATGCTCTCTATTCACAATTCACAGTTTTCAATGTATACATACATATATACAATTCAAATCAATTTGGGGGATGGCCTAAAGACCAAAACAATATTATCGAAGCTTCTAAAATATGAATGTATTCATAAATTTAAAAACCCCTTTCTTAAAATCATGATTTCTATACCCATGATATTTTAGGAAAAAACCTGTGTACTTGATTATGAAGAATAATGGCTGATCCTTGAAACCTATGGTTTAGGGATTGCAAATCTCCGATCAATTTTGAAAATCCACGGTTGAATCTTGAGTTTCTTGGAGGATAAGTATATGAACTAGGGTTTTTGTTTTGAGGAAAATCTTGAGAATGTCGTTTTTTATGCTTGTAGAGGTCTTAATCTCTTATTTGGGTGTTTTAAGAGACTGGGAAAAAGTGCAAACTACCCTTGTTAACTTTTGAACAAAACAGGAAAAATTTAAACTGGGAACCCGATCTTATGGGCCACCACAACACGCCACTTTTGCAGTGACTCGCTGGGAAGTGATGAATGGGAATTTTGCCCACTCTGCGATGCACCACCATCGTGGAGTCTCACTGGAAATTGTCCATCATCATTTACACCCTCTCCGCGATGCGCCAAGGATAGGAATGACGGTGTTTTATGACTAGGACTTAAATTAACCATAACTCTTTCACCGAGTGTCCGTTTTGGATGAATCTTATGTTGAAGGAAAAATTATTCGATCATCTACGTAATGAAAAATTAAAATCTAAGGAATTCCACAGGGAAATAAGTATAAATAATTCTATAAGCCAATGCTTGATACTTTAGGGACAAAAATTTATCTAGGAAAAACTTTGGGGCATTACAACAAGTTCCTAAAACCAAGAAGGAGTTTGATGATACTGACAGAAAGAAGATAGAAAGGAATTACAAGGCTAAGAAGATTCTTGTCTAGGGTATTGTCCTAATGAGTACAATAGTATCTCTGCCTGTCAAACTACTAAGAATATTTGGGTATGTCTTCAGACGACCCATGAAGGACTACACAGGTTAAGCAGTCTATGGTGGACATACATTCACCATGCAGGAGGATGAATTCATCTAGGAGTTGCACACCAAGTTCACTGCAATAACCAATGAGTTGTATTGTCTTTGAGAAATCATTCCAACTCACAAGCAAGTTAGAAATTTTTTTATCATAATGCCCAAGAAGTGGGAGAGCAAAGTAGATGCAATTACTGAAGCCCTAGATTTAAACAAGATGTCCATGGATGAGCTCATACGTAATCTCAAAACCTATGAGATGCTGAAAAAAATTAGGAAGCTAAAGGTTGAGCCTAAAATTGAGAAAAACTTGGTTTTTGATGATATAAAAGAAACTACCAGTGTTGAAGAAGAGGGGACATCCTATAAAGACAAGAGGGTTCTCAAAGCCCTGAGAAAGTCCAGGGCTCTATCAAAAGGAAGTGATACTAGCAAGAGCTCTAAGGGTAAAGGAGATGACACTTGTCAAAAAAATGGTAAGCTCGGCCACTATATCAAGGATTATCCTATGAACCAGATAGAATAGAAGGAATATGCTAGGCAATCTACAGGTTAAGAAAAATGGAAGGGGTCAATCTCAGAGAAGGTTCAACAAGAAATGTAAAACAGATAGAATGATGAGACAAGTACTAACAACCTACTAGGGCAATTCTTCTAGCGACTCAGATGATTCAGAAAAAGTAAATGATACTTCCATAATGGTAATGTAATATGAAGTCTTAGTGTTTGACTCACTGGTTGGCTGATAGTGACAGTAAGGGTGATAATTCCATCACTCTCTTTGAAATCAAAGACAACCTGAAGGATTACTCTCTAAGTAAGCTGAGATCCCTTGCATTTGTGCTAATTGACTCTCTAAATGATCTATCCAACGATAAAGAAAATCTAAAGGAGGTTATGAAAAAATAAGAGGAAGAAGTAATCAAAATAAATGCTAAAGTAGCTGAGTTTACTAATGAGAAGGAAAGATTGAAGGAAGAATTGGCTAAATATGAGGAAGAGATAGTGGAACTGAGTGTACAAATAGCTGAGTAACAATCCAATTGTAAGATACTTACTGGTGAAAATGATCGGCTAAAGAAAAAAGTAGATGAGGTCTTAAAGCAATATCTCAAGGGTAAGGGTGAAGGGAGCATAATTCAGTTTTAGTTGGAATAGGAGCTGAAAAATATCAAGGTTGTGCTGTCTACCTCAATTGATAAAAGTTCTATACTTGAGGAGGAACTAACTAAGATGAAGACTAAACTTGAGAAAGCTCTCAAGTGGACTGTCTATTCACAAGCCATGACAAATTCTCATAGCCAAGAAGATGGTTCTAGCTCTTTAGTCAGACTTGCTATGAGCAAGAATGGTATCTAACATACAAAATATAGAGAAGATGACCACTCCAAAGACAAGTGTTCTTCCAAGAATACAACCTTGAAGGATAGGAGAAGCTCTAAAGTATTTAAAAGAAGGAAGCAAAGAGCCAAGTTGGACAAAGAAAATGCTGATCTCTCCCTTGTCACCTTTTTGGGAACTCAGACTCTAATGGGTTCCCAAAGCTAAAAAATGAGTAATGATGTAGGAAAAGCAAGAGGGAGCAACAACCAAGTTGATGATAGTTTCTCAAAGAACATGGATGAAAAATTAAAGAGTGCCTCTTGCTAAATGCCCTTGGTAAAGACATGTTTTCTGAATAATAAGATGAGAAGACTGATTAATGCTGATGATTCTGTGATTTTTTTAGGGAGTGTCCTTGGCACTTCCCTGGTAAAGAAAATTGGGGAACTGATGGGATAATATTTTAGAGGGAGGATGTTTTAGGATCCACATGAATGCATGAAACACTCATGACCCTTACCCAAGACTATGAATTAGTAAGAGGATAATGTCTTATGGTCTAATTCAGTCTCATATCCTTGCAGATATACACCCATGATAAGTAAAAAGATAAGAATGGAGTAGTAAGATAACAAAAGTCACTGGATTTTAACATCGCCTTAGGAACAAGTTCTTGGTCAGGTTAATACCATTTGCTACTCTTAAATAATGACTATTTTAAATGTTTAGTAACTGTGCTATATCACTCTCCTGCCTTTTTAGAAGGCTGCCACTCATACTTTAAAACCAACAGACGTGTCCATCTAACCGGACATGTGCCATTAGATGCTTCACATCCTTCAATATTGACTGTTCCCTTATGCCCTATATTAAGTTTAAACTCAGCTAAATTCCTTCCCATGTTGAAAAAAATCTCACTCTAAAATCTCATTAGTTCCTTAGCTGATCAGCAACCCTGCTTCTCTCACTTTTCTACTTCAAAAGAAGGCATATGACATTTGTTTCATCCATGAGGAAAAAGGTAGGATCTCTAAGACTTCCATCCTCAATCACTAAGCCTCCAAAGTGGGAACCTCCCTCAGACAATAAAGATAGTGAGGTAGAACATATATTTGAAGGAACAAGTGACTATGAGGATGAGTCACTTGAGTCAAACTTTGTGAATCACTCTATTGGTACTAAAGTGAATAGGAGAAGAACATGGGATGCATTCAAAAAGAAAGAAAAAGAACTTTTAGTTATGAAACCAAAACCAGTATCCTATTTCATAGGTAAAAAAAAAATTAGACCAAGCCGATGTAAAGGAATCAAGATCTAGCTCATCCTTGTCTAGAGAAGCAAGGCTGGACTTTCTTAGAATCAGGAAGTTCTAGGCATAAGACATTTGAACCTGATGTGATTAATACGCCATAACTGAGAGAGTTGCAAGAGATGGTGAAATTTCAAAATTGTTAACACTTATTTAATTTTTATGTGTCTTATTTGTATGAGGAGGAGGTGAAGTTGTTTTATTATAACTTGGAAATATCTGTCGATGGCTCATATCTGACATCTCATAAACATGGTATGGATATGGTATTGGATGAAGAGACACTCTAAAAAGTCCTCGGTGTTCCAACTGTGGGAATCAGGTCCATCAAGTCGGAAAAGGGATCTACTAAGTTTTTGAAACTTTGTGGTGTTAAAGATTTCACCAATAAGACTCCTAGGGAAGAATTTCTATTATTGCTTGAACTTGTGAAAGGATCACTACTCCCTAGGTTTGGCAAGGAGATTAATCCTATAGGCATTGATTTATTTCTAATGGAGATGTTGTTTAAGTACAAAAGGATTAACCTATCGGCCATTGTTATGGAACATATGAATTTTGTCATCAATGCTAACACTGAAAGGAGTGGGCTACCCTATGGTTTCTGGATGAATAGGGTGTTTGCTTACTTCAACATTTAGAGTGGACAAGTAAAAATTGACTCAGTGAAGGAAGCATTTAGTATTTCAGCTCTTGAGGAGAATAAATGCATGGCTGACCTCATGGATGAGCAGAAACAACTGAAGAAGGATATAGAAACTCTAAGTGCTCTTCTTTCTCTATAAGATACTGAACTAGATGTGTTGAAGGCTGCCCTTGCAAGACAAAAATGAAAAAGGAATAATCTCAAGAAAGGAAGTGCGTGCTGCAAAGGCTACTCTGCATAAAAGGGTGGAAGAGTCAGAAACTATTGTTTTTTCACCTAAAGCCCCCCCCTGAATCATGTCCTACCCAATTCCCTCTTTCTTCCTTCCGACTATCACTACTAGTACAGATATTTCTAATCCTTATTCCTATTCTAGGATAGAACTGATCCTGTCCACCTCTGTTTTCTTCTTCTTACCCATATTTAGTTTGTGACGAATGATTGGCACCATTGTTTAAACATTTTGTAGATTATTATTTTTGTAAGTGGTTTATGGTACTACTTGATGCATGAATGGATGACTTCTCTTTTTGTGCTATCACTTCTCCTATTTATCTCTAATTCTCTCTTGATTATGTAAGTGTTTCCTCAATGGCTATGAATTAACATGTATAACTTATCTAAGCCTAGTTTACTACTAACACTTTTGATGAAGTCAAAAGGGGCAAAACCTGATGTGTAGTCTGCCCTTGTATATATGTGTAGATATGTAGTTTGTCAGCTGTGGTGTTGTGAAAATATGTGTAGTATGTTTTGTAGATATGCAGTTTGTGGTTGTGGTGTTTTGCTGATAAAGATAGGAGTTCTCTCACTTAGGGGGAACTTAAATACTCATTGATATAGGTAATAAGGTAGAGGATGCCAATATTCTTATAGGCATCAGTGATATGGGGAATTGGTTGGGCAAATTGGTCTAATATGTGGTCTTGTTATTGATGTTATGTTGCTGAGGTGTAGGCTATGTTGTGTAGAAATTGATTGAAGATTTTGAGTATGTTGATCTAATTGTATGAGTTTGTATCATCAAAAGGGGGAAATTGTTAAGTTCTTAGTTTTGATGATTTTCAAATTCATAGTTTTGGACCTATTTCCTGGAGCCCTTATTGTGATGACAAAGGCTCTCTACGTATTAGAGAAAAGTTGGGCTCACCGGTCGCTGTCACAGTCAATAGTTCAGCTAACACATAGTACAAAAGTTGGTGAAAATCTGCCTGCCACCTTTTTTCCTTAACCAAAGAGATTACTTTTAGGTTTTCTTGTGTCACAATATATAATGCTCATCTTTCTCAACAAGAAAACCAATACTTCCATATTCTCACAATTAAAGATCTTTCTGAAGTTGTGCAGCACTGCAATCAAAGGCTGGAACTATAATAGGGAACCTACTGTTCATCGAGTTGTATCTTTATTTCCTTGTTATAGTTTAGTCTTTGTATTTTGTACTTAAATGCTTGCCTATCCTTTCTTATGATTGTAGTAGGTGCATACTGTGATTTTCTCTTGTAAATCATTTAGAGTTAAGTGATTGTCCAAGCTAGAGTTAGCTTGAGGAGTCCAGTTAGAGTTAGCTGGAGGTAGAAGCAGTAGAGTTACTGCTTGGTTTCCTTGTAATAGAGTTGTTTCTAGGAAACAAAGGATTAGGAGGTTAATCCTTGGAGTCTGTATTCAAGAGGTTGATTGAATATAGCAGAGCTTGAAATTCTGGAGGTAGGCCATGGTTTTTTCTCCCTTGAGCAAGGAGTTTCCATGTAAAAGTCCTGTGTCTTTACTTTTCTATACTCCGGCACTTCTTATTGTATTTATCTCCTAGTTATTGATGCATGTGTGATTCTGGGAATAGTTCCCTGAGTTGAGGAGCAATCCACCCCGACCTTTCAAAAGAGAAGAACACTAATTTAAAACCTAAATTAGCAAAGTCTACTTTCCTTCTCGGTTTTGACTTGGTCATCTTGGTTGATAAAAAAAACAATTTCATTACTTCAGTATTAGCTATACTCTCTAGTAATGCACTCTGTGTCAACTTATTTCTATAGTGAAAAATCAACTACTAGGGAGCAATTAATGTTTCTCTAAAGAGAGTGGACCTCTTTCTATAGTCACTTTTCTAAGAACGTTTTGTTGAGAACTGTTGGTGCATTTTAATATCAAAATAATTATATTAAAGTGCATGATTATTAGTATGACCATTAGATTTTGTAACTCTCATGGTCATTACTTTCTGATAACTTCTAATTGCATTAGTTTCTTGTAATTCTAATTGCATTAGTTTCTTGTAACCTATAAGCCATTTATCTACAAACTTTACTACCTAGCTTCTTCCAATTCAATACAAAAGATGAATTTCCACCTATAAATAGTGGTGTTTCTTCCTTTGTGTAAGAAAAAGAGAAATATGATAAGTGTGGGAAAATATTATAGTGCGTAGTAGCGAAACAGAGGGTTGAGACAAAGAAAATATTCTAAGTCACCAACCATATTCACTATACAAAAGAGAGTAATATATGTTGGAGGAAGGTGTTCTTTTGGTGGATCTTAATTTGGACTCTTAAATTAATCCGGAGTTGCTTGAGCAATGATGTTGATGGGCTATTGTATCCTTGAGGGGATAAGTCAAGAGTGATACTTCTACATCGGTGTAGATTATGCCGCAGTGGGTTTGAATCTCCTTAAAGAGAGCGAGGTATCCGCGCCTCAACCTGAATCTTATTTGCATTTTTGTTCAATTTAATTTTTCAACTGTAATATTGTAATTTGTGGTATATTACACCGAGAAGAACTTTCAGCTCTTTCAAACTGTGGCCTAAAGAAGATGTATCCTATGTTGTCAATTACACAAAATGAAAAGGTTTGGCCTAGTTGCTGCTTCTTTCCTCTATATGGTTCTTCAAATAAGTATTTCACTATTTTGAAAGGAAATTTTTGGGCTTGTCATGAGAAGAAAATATGAAGCAAAAGTATCTTAGGGTCTTCCAGGAAGCTTACCTGTTAGAGCTTAATGTCATACCTAGACCTTTTGTTTTCAGCTATATCAAAGAGATGTATAAAAGGGAAACGAGAGTTTACCATCTCATATTCTTAACCTAAAGTTTCACCCTCTCCAAACAACTAAAGTTTCCCTCCTCTGAAAACTACTTTAGAGTTGTGGGTTTCTGTAATGATTTGTTTTACCTAGCTGATGATCTCTTCCGATACACACATATTGTCTCTGCAGCCACGCTATTTGCAAAAATATCATCCTCCCTAAGCCTCGTGTTTGCTCTAGTCCATTTGGTCCGCACATATTTTGCATTGGATCTGATCACAAAACTCATCATTTTAAAGTGGTGAGGATAGCCTATCTACAAAGAGCTAGTGATGTTTATATGCTTCGGCCTCTGGAAGTTGAGGTCTATAAATTAGGTGCAGATCTATGGGAAACGGTTAACTCAAAGGGGCACTTCAATTGTAAACTAAATATCAGTTGTCCTAGTATTTGCTTAAATGGGGCTATTCATTGGTTTTCCCATGCAAGAATGATGGTGGGAAAATCAGTAATAGCTTGTTGGTTTTTGACCCAAGTGATGACATTTAGTGAAATGGTTTGCCACAAAAACTAGCTTATGCTTTTTCTTTGGATTTGTCTGTTACTTTATGAGGGGAACATATTTCTATGATTTGGTACAAAAGAAGTCATGATCTTGGTTTATTATGTCATAGTTGTGTTGCATAGGTTATGAACCAGCATGTCAGCAGATTCGTCAATGGAGAAATTTGTTGTGGATTTGAATGGTAGGATCACCGATGCTATTGAGTTCATAAGAAATAGAGAGTTTCTGTTAGTACAGTATCCTGGAGATCTTTCATCATATGATCCTGAAGGAACTGAAGGATCTTGATAGTAAAATGAATCACCCTACCATGGTTATCAAGATCCTTAAATTCCGTGCTCTCAGGATCATATGATGAAGTCCAGGATACGTCACTATCAGATATATCCCATTTCTTGTGAACCCAATAGCATCGCTAATCCCACTATTCAGATCCATAACAAATTTCTTCATCCATGACTCCACTTTACCATACTGGATCAGAACCCAGACAACACAATTATCACATAATGGACCAAAACTGCTGACTTTTTTCCTACCAAATCACATAAATATGTTTCCCACAGAAAGTAATAGAGAAATCCAAAGAAGAAATATGAGCTAGCACTCACGGCAAACCTATTTCACTATATGTCTCAGCGCTTAGGTCAAAAACCAACAAGATATTAGTGATTTTCCTACTGTCATTCTTATTATGGGAAACCCAATGAGTAGCCTCATTTAAGTAAATACTGCAATAACCAATATCCAGTTTACAATTGAAAAAGCCCTTTGAGTTAACTGTTTTCCATATACCTGTACTCCATTTATAGATCTGTTACTCCCAGAGGCACCGTATAAATATCACTAGCTCCCCGTAGATATGCTATCCACACCACGTTAAAATCATGAGGTTCTTTTTTTTATCAAATCCAAGGTAAAATAGGTGTAGACCATATGGATCACAGAGCAAACACGAGGCTTGGGTGAGATTTTTGATTTCTAAAGAAGGGCCAAAGTAGAGGTAGTACTTTTATTTTTTCGTGGGTTTGGTGAAGAAGTGAGGGAGGAGAAGAAGGGGAGTAGCAGTGGTCAATCGGTGAGTAGAGATGAAACCAGGAGATGAAATGATAGAATACATGCCTGAATCGCAAAAGGCTTTCAACGGACTGTTTGTTGTGTCAATTAGAGGAAAAACAATTGGTTCTGAAAAAATTGTCAAGTCTAAAAGGGGACGTTGTTTTTGAAAGTCATTTCTGATAGCCACAAAGTTTTCCCCACAGGATGCCGCCTCCATGCTCATAGATGCAGAGAAGAGGAAATGTGATTTCAGTTCTTTGTTTGGAAATGAGGAATTAATTTAGAAATAAGCGGCAAGGACAACTAAAAAGTACAATAAATGGTTGGGCTGGATGGAATAAAAATTGTCGTATGGGCCGAAAAGTTCTGCTCAAAGTTTGCAAAGGATTTCTGGCAAATAGTCCGACATTATTGCACACTTTTTTCTCTTCTAGTTTCTACGAAGAGGCCCCGGCTATTGGCAAGAGAGAAGCTATATGAGAACTACACCAGTACATTCTTACAACTGTACTACCATATATACTAGTTTCTGGGCTTTGTTTGTGTACTCCATTCCTTGAATATAAAATTTTAAAAAGTATACAGTTAATTAGGTGTTGGATTTATGACATAAAAAATAGAGATTAAGAAAAGCTTAAGCTATAACAATTATGATGTGTGTTGATCTTATTTAGCTAGTTCAATCATCATATCATATTTATTCTATAAGTGGGAAGTTCCAAGGTAAAAGTTGGATTAAGAAAACAACCTTATTAACGTTGAGTGTCTACATTATCCTTCAATTTGATATTGCTTCAAATATATTTTGTACAAAAATATAAAGTCACGACCTGAGCCAGGGCCCTGAACGTGACATGCACCCGATACGATCGCTAGTACGAGCAAACGTTCTGGCATATCACCCGAGCATACTTCCAATACACATGAATAAAGCGAAAATAATATAAAATTTATTTATGAATTTCTCAAGGGATAAAACTTCACCAAAGTTTATTAGCGCCGCATGATGTCCAATAATACTAATAGTGACGATAAATAAAGACTGAAAATTACAAAGTTTGTTTGACAACTACACCAGCCTGTGCAGCCTTTAATAAGTACTAATACTGAGTGAAAATAAAATAAAAAGAAATCATCATATATCGCCCAGCCTCCTAGTATGAAAGAGTCGCACCAATGGTGGAAGATAGATATCTTAATGACGCGCCTGACCATGAACTTGAGAGCCAAAACCTACATCATGAAACGATGTAGTGACAAAGACGGTCAATACATGAAATGTATTGGTATGTAAAACCATTTCAGGAGGGTAATACAACAAGAGATTAGAAATGAAAATAAAATTCAAATTTAAGTGAAGACAACTGGAAAGGAACAAGAATATAAACTAAATCTATAGTTGACCAAGTAAGGTAGATTTAATTCCTTTGATTATTTGTAGGATAAAGTAGTGAACCGTCGAAAACCACTATGTGAGCGTATGGAGTCTGATATCGGCCCGATCAGCTAAGCAATCATATACCTTGACGAGCACAGGACATGACATGACATAATTTTCTAGCAATTATCCATGGTTAGCCCTTTTTCGGGACACATGAAAAAAAGAGTCATCTGACTTATGGAATAATCTCTATCCTATGTTGGCAAACATAGTTTCGGACATTTGTCGTTTAAACCTATTACTTCACGATCATCTAACTAACTCCCTTATGCTCATAACGTTATCATATTTATTTATGTTCAAAGTGTTATCCATATTAGGCTCATGCTCGTGGTTTAGCCTTTTTAGGCTCATGGAACATAATTTAGTCTCTTAGGCTCATGTTGAAAATTCAACCACTCAGGGTTCATAAGATTTTGATGGCACCATTTCATAGCTTTTTGGGCGAGTGAGGATACATTCTGTTAAGTGGTTCATATCAAAGCTTTTTCATTACATTTACAAGCATTATGGAGCAATTTGAAACCTTACTACTAGGAGTTATAGATTCCATTTAAATTTGAAGATAGCTCCAGATGGATTTTGCTTTATAACGGAACAATTAACTTATGGATTCGTACATTTACTGGTATGAAGACAAAATCAAGAAAGATCATATTCAAGCTTAGAGAAAGCATTCCATTAATGTCTCAGATCATGGCTTTTACAGTACTTAATGAATTAAGGAATGGTTATGAGTGTTTCAGTTGAGATTCATAGGTTGCATCTAAACAATTGGAGTTTCAGTTGGTATCTTAGCAAAACAATAAACAGGTTGTATTCTTTGGTTACAAGAAATCAACATAGTTGATCTTAAAGACTACAAAACAAACAATCTATCAGTTAACAAGTTCCTATCTCTATTTTCACTTTTCCATGTTACGAATTTCAAGCCATAAATTAGTAACTACAAGGTTCATGGATTTCAATAATTTCAAATACTCAGAATTTACAAATATGGCAATAATTCATAGGATTTAATAAGTTTCACAAAAAAATGAAGAGTATTCATCGATTAGAGTGATTTTCCAGATTTTAGCAGAAATTTATTTGTTTTTTTTCCAGATTTTTGTTTCATCATAAACCTATTGACAGACTAACTTGATTGATAAAGATGAAGATTCATTCAACACTAAACATCACTTGAGATTAACTTAAATTGGGAGATATAATAAAACTTAAAGAATATCAGAAGGAACAGTTCTACATACCTCGAAACATTTGAAGATCTTTAGATTGCAAAGAGGAAACTAAACTTGATTTCTTGAACCAATTTTATGGAGCTTCTTAGAAGTTAAGTCTGAGAGCAGGAATAGGGATGTCCGCTGAGGGAAAACGTGTGAAAATTGATGGGGAAATGAGGTTTTTATCATGTAAAACTTGAGGAAAATAGAGGGACTCTTTTTAACACATCAAACTGATCGAAACAGAGGTATTTTTACCATATGTGAAACTGTTCAAAAAAAGTGAGAATTTATTTGTTGAAATAAAATGTTCTTCTGTTAAAAATAACGTCTGGAAGCTGAAGAATTAAAAAGAGATTTAATCACTTGGGATAAGGCATGAAGAAAGATAAAATTGCCCTTGAAGAGACTTGGCAAGTTAATGAGCAGTGGCTCTTTGCTAGCTGTATTCTTCATTCTCTTGCACTGCTGCTATGTTGCAGCAGTAAAATCTTCATCCCTGAGTTCTGTTTTACTCCCGAATAACATTTGAAACATATATGAACCATTCTAGTTTGGTTTTCAATAAATTTGAAGCACGACAAGCTCAATTATGCAGCCATAACATCTCAACTTACAATTGTGACTTAAACTTAACATGGGAGGCGAAAAATTATCCCCTCCTTGGAATTATTCATCCTCGAATGAAGGTTTTGGATAGAAGAAATTGCATGAGTTGAAATAATTTACTATCAACTGTTGCACTGTACTCATCAATATGGTTGAACGATATTTATGACAAGGGTTTGACAACAAAGTACTACAAAATTTAGAAGCACGAGTTATAAATAGAAGAATTATCACACTAAAGACATGAAGCATGAGTCCGTAAAGTCAAAAGACACATATACATGAGGAACTACGTATGAGAATAGCCTTGATCGTAGGTTCCACACAATCTAATGTTACATGACAAGAATCAAGGATGTGTTGAACATAGCAGGATGAGTATTTCCACCTTAGACGATATGACTGATAACCCTTAAGCTTAGCAAGACTTCTCAACTATGTGTTCTCCTCTGAATACCACACATCATCATTTTCAATTATAATCCCCATACGATCACATTAATACTAGATCCTGAGTCTAACTGTGTAACACCACGCACTGTTGGGCTAAAGTTTGAACAGTCCTTTTTACGCGTATAGACCCTAACCGAATGATTCTTTGTTAATATATGTGTGATGATCAATCCTATAGTTTGTGAATACCTTTGAATATGAATTGAGGTCACAAAAAAATCCCCAAACTCAAAGACGAGTTGAAAACTCTTCTATTAATTAAGTTTTGATGAACGTCTAAACTTGGATCAACTTTCATCGACCATAGCCTTTTTGTATATATGGAATTAGGGGGCCTACAATATATAAAATGAAAGATCTTCTAGTCTTCTTCCAACACAACTAGTTTCACCTTAATCTGATATCATAGTAGAAAGTTATACTCATTTTACTTCGAAGTGTCGGTCTGCCAAAATGTGACGACGAGGCTGACGACCTATCAACTACGTGACAGTCTATCAGCCCTAGTTGTCAGCCTAGGGTAGTAAGTGGTAAAATCCATCCCAAAAGTGACGACCTATCACCTGAGTGACGGGTTATCAACCATGGTCGTCAACTGATGAAAATCTACGATTTCTTTGGTTTCTTTAGGGGTATTTTGGTCTTTTCCTCAACCTAAAATCTACCCCAAAAATATAAATTGTATCCTAAGCATTATAATCCATTTTGATATCAGTTTAAAATATCAAAATCCTCTTTTCACTCTCAAAAAATAAAATCAAATTGGGGTTTCCTCCAAGAACAAGAAATCAAGAAAATTACTTCTTAAGTTCAAGATTTCCAAGGAACGAATCAGGATTCGAGTTCTACTCTCTAAACCTTGTAATCTAAGGTACGTGGGGTTTTCCTAAACTACATGAGATTGTTTAAAACACATTGAATAAGGTTTAAAGTTTTAAAGATCATGAATTTATGAAGGGGTTTTGAAATTTGCATTTGTAATTATGCATTATGCACTCTTTAAATGATATTATTGTTTTGGTCTTGAGGCCTTTCTCCTAAATTGATTTGTACTTGTATATACTTATGTAGAAAATTTAGATTGGATGTTTAATTGAGAGCATGAACAACTATAACAACTCTCTTGTTACTAAGCCTTCTGTTTTCGTACGTTATGAGCCATTTAAAATGCATTTAGAGAAGCACGATACAAATGTCTTGATTATTGTTTATGACTTGATTATAGTTTTGAATTGAGGAGAAGGTTCTTTTACATGTTGATAAATGTTGAACATATATAGCGAAAGAGTTGCATATTTTGTCACAAACTTCAGGACCACCACATGTTTGTTGAAATGTTGAAAAGATTGATCGTTGCATAATTTGATAAATGTTTTGAAGTATGAATTTTCGTAAATTGTTGATGTATCGTGGTCCAAACCTTATGATTGAAATAAGAGACTTTACTATGATATTTTATGGCTAAGAAATATGACTTTCAGGTCTTGGTGTGACGACACCAATCCAGATAAACCATAATAGAAGTCAGATTTCACTTATATTTTTAGAATGTGAGTTTTGAATGATGATTGTTCAAAAAATGTTAAAAATAGGATCAAGAGATGTTAGGTGATTACCGAAGAAGGCACGAGTTTAGAAAACTCATTGCCCAAGATCGTGTTTTGCTGATGCGGGTTATTGTATTCCCCAGAGGGATTATATGCTGCCTAGTGTCCAGTGGCGTATCAGAATCAGAATCAGAAACTCCAATTCTTGCAGCAAACTTGGGTTGGGAGCTTGGCCATCGAGTCAAGGGAGGAATCCATATATCCCATGGGGCAGTAAAATTGTAGGGCGTACCACCTAACTCAGAAGTAATACGAAGATTAGAACTGCATTGTCAAAAATTATTTTAAGATCACTAAAATTTCCCCTGTGTTTTTAATATTTCATGCATGATGTTTCAGACTTTCTCTCATCTATGTTATCTATATGTAAACATATTATTTTTGATTGCTTTGCGTACCAGTACATTTGTATTAACCCCCTATATTTCAGGATCTGAGGCTCAGTCTAGGGGTTCCGCCAAACCGTAGAATCTTCAAACCGAAGTGTGCAGTTGGTGAGCCTTCTTTATTTCGGAAGGCCTGTTGCTAGAGTATTGTTTTGCATTTTAGTTTTGGGTCTGACTGGGTGCCTTGTCCCAGTTTTAGACAAGTTATTCTAGTTTAATGTATTAGACATTTAGCAGACTGAGATGGATATTGTCTAGATGTCTATTGATTTCATTCCGTATTGTTAAATTAAACTCAGAGTATGACCATGATTCCGTCTGTTTGTTTCCATATTTCTCTTTATTGTATGTGAATGGTGTTCATGATTGTCAGATAGAAAAAAGATGTCCGGGCCTCCACGGTTCGGGATGTCCGTCACGGCCAGGGCCCCGGTTTGGGTCATGACAAACTGCATGGTGTTTCCCTGTTCAATACTAACCTCGAGGTATATTATACACGGATGCTTCATATACTAATCACATAAATCATGAATTGTGAGCCATTCTGTACATACATAATGACATAACATGAGTTCGAAACATATCAAAAAGTGTGAGTTCATAGGACTGGGCATACTGGAATTCATGGATTCATTGAGTAAGTAAGGGATCATTAAGTGGAGCTTATTTTCATTCTAGGAACTGAGAATAAATGTGAATCAGTACAAAGTGAATAAACCTAGATCATGGGCATGATGCTAATACGGGGGACATGAGTAAAGTGTCATAGTGACTGAAGTACAAAAAATATTTTAGGATAAGAATGGGTCACTTCTCTTTTTTTGAACTCATTACGTTATTATTTGTATCCAAAGACCTAACTTGGTTCTTCACCCTATCATCTCTCCCCTTAGCTTTCAAGTTAGCGTTCTAAGTTTGTGGACCTATTATCTAAACTGAGCTATGATTACTTTACTCTGCATGGTCGGGGTATCACTATACACATTAATGCTAAACTCTCCTTGATAGACTATATTTGTAGATACTTAATCTTTGCTAGGATTTCTTTTTGAGATACTTCTTTATACTTTTTCTTGCCTCTATGGCCATCATTCTATAATTTATACTCCTATTGGTATACATGGACACTTCCTCTAAAACATAACAAGCTGGTCTTTTCTCATTAGTCTACAATCATCACACCTCTAAATTTCTATCCACCCAATGTTATAGAATTAAAACTTATATCAAAAGACTTAACATTGTACTGTCTTATTTATAATCCCCTGATTGTAGGAATACCATAATTCATGCCTAGAATCTCTCCACCTTACACAATATCAAGAATGATAAACTAGGTACACACCATATTTAGGAGCTTAGAATCTCATCTACGATATATATCTCTTCTGGAGCACACATCTTCCCTTATAATTCTTAGGATTTCCTCATTATCAAATGTTTTAACCTTCATTCACTTATTCATCTAGAGCCCGCATATATCACACTTATATTTTCATACTTTTCACAAGTTAACATCTTAATTTCTCTCATACGCTATGTCAAGTCCACTATGTCAAATCCTAACTAACATTATCACTCTCATGTTACCCTTCTTCTTACCACGATGATCTTCTATGGTCAAGATTTATGGTCTAGTACTAAACATAGATGGAAACACTTATCCACTTATACTACTTAGAATTATTTCTATCGAATAAAATCAAGAAACACTAGGTCGTTCATGGCTTATGACAAAATAGTAAATTTTTAATCTAATCTCAAAGTCTATCTAATTGCAATTTATCCGTATATTTTTTTCTCACACAACTACTACTTATTCAATGACATGCCTAAACTATATTCATAGATCTACAAAAAAAACAAGTGTGGGTACTCTCTTTAAAACACTAGCCTAAATTTGTCAATCCGTAACGCTCTATCTTCCTGTTCACAACATAGACTTAATCTTTACTAACACCATGACATGTTGTCCTAACAATCTTCCTAGTTCAAGTATACTTCTAAGTCAGTGTATCCAACAATCCCTGATCTACTTGAAAGTATAGAATCTATACCAAACTTATCATACCTTATTCAACACTTAAGGACATATCACCCCATCAATCACTTAATAGGTACATGACTCTAGCTACATACTTTGATCACTTTACTATATTGTAATATCTTGTTCTTTACTTAGTTCAGATCAGCTCATAATGCGTGCATAAAAGGCTTAGAACCTAAAAATTTCACTAAGTGTTGAGGACTTAGTCTTATTTTTGGCCTCTTAACTTCGAGAATTTTTAAATGAGTCTTCGACTCTGAGATGTTGGTTTTTAAGTTAATTCCTATTCAGGGGTGTAATGAGCATGTCTCGAGAAAGTTTAAGATATTTTGAACAAGGATTGAGGCATATTTGGATTTTAATTCCAGAACCTCACCACGATTGTGGTGCATCACGGTAGTATAGTTATGAGACCATTACTGCATCGCAGTGATCCTTCAATCAACATTCCAATTACAAATTTAAATATCTGAGGTGCAATAACGTCTTTTCCCCTCAATCCAAGTCGTCATAACAGCTTATATTAGTAATTTAGGCACTATTTGACCATTCTTCATAAATTTTCTATCAAAGAAACCCTAACCCTCTCCCAAGAACATCAAATCCAATTGTATTCTCTTCAAGAAAAACAAGAATTCAAGACTACCAATCCAGGATCTTTAAGAAAGCTTTCAAGATTGTGTTTCCCTTTCAAGCTTAAGGGTTAAGGTATGTGTGATGTTCATCTATGGTTTTCTTTCACCATGAAGTCCAAGAATCCCTTTTTAAATATTAAATTATGAATTTTCCATGTTTTAAATGAATTACCTCCATGAATTTCTTGTTATTTTGATTTCAAGTTAAGATTACAATTGTTTTCAAGTGGAATAGATTTTAATATATTTTGGGATGTTGAAGTTCCCATGTCATGTTCATTCAATTCAAGATAAATCCTCAAATAATGTTTTCTGTCATGTAATCATGCTATCTTATCATGTTTAAAAGCATCCCCATGTTAAAGCTTCAATCCCCATATGTTTGATGAAATGTCTAAGAGAATGATTTTGTAGAATGATTCCCCACAATTGTTTTTCTAAGCTTTTACATGCCCTTGTTGTTATTTACATTCAGTGTTGGGGGTTGTGAATACCCAATAATTAGTTGTTTTTATAGTTTTAGTATTTTCAGAATAATTTCAAATAAACCACGCGCATTGTCATCCAGTTAGTTACCATAATCGGCTGCATTGCTTAGTTAAACTTAGCTCAGTTCAGTAATTAGTGTCAGTTCAGTTAGGAGTAGGATTTAGCACCAAGCGAATGGAGGGATGGCGACTTCCCCGTCAGTATAGACTTGACTTCCTCTTAAGGGTCACCCGTCAGTTAGGCAGAGTTGGTAGTAGCAGTCCTGGTATTCCAAAACTACGTAGCTAACATAGGATATGAGGAGTCACCCATCAGTATAGGCTTGACTTCCTCAAAGAAGTCACCCATCATATTAGGCTTGACTTCCTCCCAGGAGTCACCCATCAGTTTAGGCTTGACACCCTGGTCCTTCAGTACACTAGATTAGTGAATCTACACAGCCAGCGTTAGTACCTGTGGCACGGTACTAACACTCTTTCAATGGGGGTTACAGGTTGGACCTCGATTAGCTCATATTGGGGTATGTCGGTTAGATGATACCTCCCATAGTCTTAGTAAAGTGTTCAGTATATTCTCAGTTTAGTTTTTCTTGACCATAGCATACAATTTATCAGTTATTCAGTTACTAGATTTTAGTATTTCAGCTTGTAGACTATTTCAGAACATTTTATATGCTTGGTTATTCATTCTCAGATTTTATAGCTTTTCACACCTTTACAATCAGTTATCTCATGCTATTCAGTCAGTCTTTACTTCATGTACATAAACCCATGCATTCCAGCCTAACCTCATCTCATATACTAGTATATTTAAAGTACTGATCGCATACATTTTCTTTGCGCTATGATGTTTAATATCATAGGTTTGGACACTCAGTTTCTGGACCGTGCTTAGACAATCTATCTAGTAATAAAAGGTGTGTCCTCATGTTTCGGGGACTTGTTATGTTATATAAGTTTTTCTATATTTTATTTCAGTTAGATAGTTTAGAGTTATTTGGGGCATGTCCTATCAACTTTCTTTTCAGTCAGTTAGAGGCTTTCAGATATTTTAGATAGTCATCTAATTGTCAGTCTTATCAGTCAGTTTTCAGCATTTTCGCTTATGTTTCAGACTTGTGGAATAAGTTGTATTGTTTTCAGTATTTAAACCTTATCGCATATTTAGTTGTTTTTTCCACATGTTCATTATTAGTCTATTATTCAGTGCTCACAGCAGGTATCAACTCATAGGTTAGCTTGTGGTCACCTGTGACCGTAAGTACCATTGTCATGACTAGGGAATAGCCTCGAGTTGTGACAAAACTCGGCATTAGATCCAAAGGTTTTATAGTGTCCTAGGGAGTATGAAAGCCACATTTAGTTGTAATGCCCCGAAAATATGTCCCGAGATGTCACACAACGCTCAGGACTACGAGTAGCCCCAAGCTAACCCTTTGAGCCTTCCACTACTTCTGAAACTCATAATAAAGATAACTTAGGCATATGAACTACTGAAATACTGAATTTAATTGAACATAATGTCTGAAAGCATTTAGCTTAACCGGCTAGACAACTAACACTTGAAATCTAAAATATAACTGGCAGTCTGACAAGCCTCTACTACTAATAACTAGATAGTGGATGGGATAGACCTCCAGCTGACTCGAACTGACTGAAAACAACTAAACAATCTACTTTGATAACCTGGAAATCTAAATAACTGGGTCCACAAACTATAAGGACTCACAAACTGTCGAGATGTGGATATAGATGCTCATAGTTAATCACGCTGCTGGAACTGAGCACCTGAACCTACTTTATGAAACAATATAGAACATAGACATATAAGTGGATCAGTACTTTTGGAATGTACTGAGCATATAGGGGGAAATACATAAGTAAAACTATAACGCCCCAGATTCTGAACCTTGGATGCTACACGGTGCTTATGACCTCGAAGGACCACAAGATAACCCATGACTGATATCTATAACTGAGCACTAAATAATATACTATAAAATTTGTGGAAAACTAGCGAAAACTTACCATAAGGTTCAATACTTAAATAAAACTGAATAAAGTATAATAATACCAAAACTAAAACAACTATCTTAAAATACTCTAGTCTGAAAAAGCCTCTAGACTGGCTGAATAAGGAGTTGATAAGACAATCCCCCAACTAACTCCATCTACTGAAATACTAAATATAATACAATAATAAAATAAGGAACATCCTCAAATGATGAGGACTCACTGCTAAGTCTACTACTGATGGCTAAATCTGAACTACTAAGGGTGCTCTGGATCCTGTGCTTCTAAACCTATGGTATAAAACACCATAGCGCAAAAGAAAAGTATGTGTTAGTATGTGATAATGTACTGGTACTCTAGATGAGGTAAGGCTGAATACAATGGTTTAGATACATGAACAATACTGACTAAATATCATGAGACTACTGAATAAGGATATATGCATAAGTGCATAAACTATAACTGAAATCGTAGTAACACTAAATACTAAATCCTAATAACTAGATTTCTGATGTCTGAGTCTACTAATACTGATGTCTGATTGACTGAAGCTGAGATCAGTCCTATCTAACGGGTGATCTCTGAATCTACTTATAATAAAAATGATTGACTTAATCTGAGACCAGTCCTATCTAAGAGGTGATCCCTGGATCTATGTAACTATCTAAGTTCTTTAGTGATCTGAGTGACTGTATCTGAAAGTCCTATTTCTGTAATACTGATCTGAGTTCTATTCTGAAGGCTGAGACTGAAATTAAGACTATGGGAAGTGATCATCTTATCGACATGCCCCAAATCTGAACTAGTGGTGTCCAACTTGTAACCCCATCTGGAAGGGTGTCAATATCATGCCATGGGTAAAGACAACTGCTATGGAGTCAGTCCTAAACTAGTGGGTGACCCCTGAGATCAGTCCTGTACTAGTGGGTGATCCCTGAGTATGACAGTCCTACCTAATGGGTGACATCTCATACCTACACTGGCTATGTAGTTCTGGAACTTAGGGATTTCTTCTAGGGATCTCAGTCCTATCTAACGGGTGAGCCCCCATCCCTAGGCTTGCTCGGTGCTGAGTTCTAATCCCAACTGAATGACACTAAACTGATTTGATAATTCATACTAGGCCTAAATAAGTTGTTACTCATCGCACTATTTAACTGGACTAAACTAAGTTACTGAGTTCCGTAGATTGATGGAAAACTACTGAATTCTGTTAACTGATTGAATACTACTGAGTTCTGAATTAACTATTGAGCTGAGTTGGACTGATATTGTGATTACTGAGTTTTTCCTAAATCATAAAGATAACTGAGTTCTACTGAATATTGTAACTGACTGAGAATACCACTGATCATGACATGACTGAGAGTACTATAACTGACACTGGATCTAGGCACACAACTAAATTTTTAGGTATTAAATACCCCCAAGACTCGATAGCATAAAGTAGAGCATAACAATTCTTGAATACCATGTCAATCATCTATCATTCGCAATATAATCACTGAAGCATCTTTTAAAATATTTGCAGTTATAAACTTGTAGACGTATGGGCATGCATACTAATGTCTCATTATTTATTCACCCAATCCTTTCAACAAACACATAACATACATTAACTTATACATAAATGGGGATTTCATATTAACATGATATAATGGCACTACTTCATTCACCTAGGCATTTAATCAAGCATATGGGGAGCATGCTTTGGTTATACAACACACATTACATCTAAATAACATGGCTACATAAATCAACATGCAAGTTGAAGGGGTTTATCAAGAATATCATGTAAGTTATCACATACTAGGATCAAAGCTTGCAACTTAAAATTTAGAACATGAATTATATCCCTAAAACAACATAAACATGAACTTCAATTCAATCATAATCATGGAAATCATAAATACACAATCTTTATAATTCAAAAGGATTCTTGAGCTTCATGGGTGGAAGGAACCCATGAATAGGGATGACAATGGGGAGGTGCGGGTTCGGTGTGGTGCGGGTTTTAAGCTATGCGTGGCGGTGCGGGTTTTAAGTTATGTGGTGCAGTGTGGGTTAAAGTATGTTTTTTTAAATGGTGCGATATGGTGTGGGTTGCGGTTATATGCGGGTTTAAATTAAAAAAAGCTAAAAATTAGTATTTTTCTCGTGAATATACCTAAAATTATATGTATTATTTACTTAAAGTTTTATGATACTTAAAACGACATGTATAACACTACAAATAAAGTGTTTAACATATCTATTCATTTTAATAAAAATATGATATTTGCATCATTACTTGTACACATTATACTTTTTGACAATTTTTTATTGAAAAGTGATATAATAGAAATTAGTTATTATTTCCTAGTTGTAGATTTAAAAATATTATGATTTTCAATGGATTTATAAATTTTTCAAAAAAAAGGACAAAATAAAATATGGGGCGGTGCAGTGCGGTTATGCGCGGGTATGAATGTGGGGCAGGTTTATGCAGGTTTAAAGGTGATGCGGTGCAGTGCGGTTTTAAAACTTGCGGGTTTAAAAAAAAATCACACCGCACCCGCATCGCACCGCACCATTGCCATCCCTACCCATGAATCAACATCTAACATACCTTAATGGTGATGAAATTGTTGAAAGATTAGACCTTTCAGCTTGATTGAAAGAATTCTTGTAGATAAATTTGAATTTGGAGCTTAACTTCTTGATTCTTGAGAGATGACACTTGGATTTTTTTTTTGGGAAAGGGGAAGGTTTTTTATTTGTTTACTGACTTCTTAGGGTTAAGAGAGAGGATTTTTTGTGATTAATGTATCATAAAAATGTTTTGAAGTGATTGGGGATGGTTTAGGGGTGTGAAATGACTTCAACACCCTTGATCTAGGTCAAAACAGAGTGTTTTTGGCACTTGGAAATGACTTAGGCGAAGCCTAGGAAATCGCCTAAGTTAAGGTGGGAGACACCTTGTCAATTGCCTAATTTTGGTTGGGCGGCACCTAACCAATTGCATACCCTTACTGCCTCTCACGAAAATGTGCATAACTTTTCGCGTGGGTACTGGATTAAGGCGAAATTGGTATCGTTGGAAAACTAATTTGCTTATCTATAATTTGGTGGGTATAAATTTTTAAAAATACCACATGTACACCAAGTTAAGATCGTTCAAAGATGACCCTTGCGAAATCAAACACTAAAACTTAATGGGTTCAAAAGCTCTTAACTTGCATTACTTTAAGTGACTCTTATGAACATGTTTAACACATCATAAGCACTATTTTTAGTATGATACTAATTGTAAGTCATGTACTCAAATATGAATTACAATATTAGAGGTTTCACACGTAGGAACAATGGTTCATTTTCTAGTTTAGAAATGTACGGGGTATTAGAGTATCTCCCTCTTGGGAACATTCGTCCTCGAATGAGGCTGACTAAGCTGAGAATACTGATAGATTGAACTTACTTACTGGACATGAACATCTAAAACATGATTATATGATTGACATTACTAATTTACTGGAATTTCATACTGAACATTCATATCTGATGCATGACTACCTGACCGAACTGACTCATGAATGCATGACTGAATATACAATAGTAACTGACATCGAGTTTGTAAAGAAAATCTGAACGTGAAACTAAATGGGTTTAAGAACATGAAAGCATTGGAGAATCATTGGGTATCTCCTCCTTGGGACACTATGTCCCTCTAAGAATGCTTACTTCACTTAGATACTGGGGAAAACTAAGGCGATGCACAAGGCACCTATGAACTGGATCGTAACTGAACTTCTGGGATCTGAAACTAATGCATGATTCATGAACTGGGCTGAACTCGCTACTACTAGGATGTTCTATCTTGGAATAGTTACATTTTTCTAAGATTTCTAATAACATGACTAGATGGAAAGATGGGAAAAACAAACCATACGAATTTGACTGCTTGACTGCTAAACTGAATTGCGGCTTTACAGACCGACTTATGCTAAAAACTTAAGATCAACTTGAAGCAAAGGATCTAACAAAGCATATCCTGAAGGTGAAAGACTCATAATATACCCGAATCTATATTGGGGGAACTTTCCTGATCATGGCGAGTCTGGAGTGCATAAAATCTTTTCTGACGATGACCACTAGTGGTACTGGAAGTGGCACCTACTGATGCAAACCATTACCCATCTGAGCCAATAATCTACACTCCCATAGCTCGTGGCCTAGCTTACCACATCCAAAACATATCTCACTGCCTGATCTACATGCACCTAGGTGATTTCTACTACATATAGGAATGATCACTTCTCACACTATCCTGGGTTTTGGAGCCTGGCGCCCCATCATGACTATCATTCCTAAACTTTGGTACTTGTGCACTAGATGAAGATGGAGCTGGGATTGAAAACTTCTGACTATGCTGAGAACGGTTACCACTCTGTGACCCTGGCTGAGAAAAATAAAACTACCTATTTTGGATTTCTTATTTACTCTTTCTTTCCTTAACTTTATCTGCCTCAATCTGCTGAGCGTGCATCATCAATCTAGAAAGATCCATGTCTTTGTTGAGCATAGTAGTCCTACAATCCTTAACCACCAACCCAGATACACCTGTTACTAACATACTCATGCTTGCTCTAGGGTCAGCAATCTGCTCAGGGGCATACTTAGACAACTGGTTGAACTTGAGGCAATACTCCTTCACTATCATAGAGCCCTACCTCAGGTTCATGAACTATTTTATCTTATCTTCCCTCATCTCAAGTAGGAAAAACTTATCTAAGAACGTATCCTGAAATATCTGCCAAGTCATGGGAGTTGCATCCTTCCCTCTACTCTTTTTCCACATCACTACCCAATTATAAGCAACATCCTTGGATTCCAATTATACACTCTCTTCTTCAAAAACATTCATAAATTGGGTGATCTTCTTAACATCATCAAGATAAAGTTGTGGGTCCTCATTTACCTTCGACCCAAAGAATTCTAGCGGATTCATTCTCATAAAATCTTTTATTCTGACTACAGCTAAATCCCCATTTTGCTGAGGTGGAGATGCAGCCTAATGGTTACCCTGGATATTAGTAGTAATAGCTTGGGCTAGTGCCTGGAAAGCTGCCCGAAACTCTACATGTAACACATTCTCATTTAGAGGATCTGCGAGTTGAGGTGGCTAGTTATTATTTCTACAGGCATTAGCTCTGTGAAGAGGCATGTTCTGTAATTGAAAGGAAGAAATGGATTAGACTGATAGTTTAACTTGAGATCATGCTCACTCGCATGACATAAATACTGAAATAAGGAACTCTGTTCCTAAAACATCTTATAGCCTCCTGTACATAAATGTGGCATACAACATACTAGATGTGGCTTTTTAGTTACCTAGAAAACTATTGAACCTTAGGCTCTGATACCAAGTTTGTAATGCCCCGGATTCTGAACCCCAGATGCTACACGATGTATATGACCCCGAAGGACCACAAGCTAACCCATGACTAATATCAGTAACTGAGCATAAAATAATATACTGTAAAATTTGAGAAAAACTGGTGGAAACTTGCCATTAGGTTCAATACTTAAATAAAATTGAAAAAAGTATAATAATACCAAAACTAAAATAACTGTCTGAAAATACTCTGGTCTGAAAAAGCCTCTAGACTATCTGAATAAGGAGTTGATGGGACAATCCCCCAACTACCTCCATCTACTAAAATACTAAATCTAATGCAATAATAAAATGAGGAATATCCTTGAATGATGAGGACTCACTACTAAGTCTACTACTGTTGGCTGAATCTAAACTGCTAAGGGTGCTTTGGATCCCATGCTTCTGAACCTATTGTATAAGATACCATAGCGCAAGAGAAAAGTAAGTGTTAGCATGTGAGAATGTATTGGTACGCTAGATGAGGTAAGGCTGAATGCAAGGGTTTATAGGCATGAACAATACTGACTAAATATCATGAGACTAATAAATGAGTATACCTGCATAAGTGCATAAACTATAGCTGAAATCGTAGTAACACTAAATACTAAATCCTAATAATTGGATTTCTGATGTCTGATTCTACTAATACTGATATCTGATAAACTAAAGCTGAGATCAGTCCTATCTAGCGGGTGATCTCTGAATCTTCTTATAATGAAAATGATTGACTTAATCAAATATCAATCCTGACTTAATCAAATATCAATCCTATCTAGTGGGTGATCTCAGGATCTATGGAACTATCTAAGTTCTTTACTAATCTAAGTGATTTTATCTGATAGTCCTAATTTCTGTAATACCGATCTGAGTTTTATTCTGAAGAATGAGACTAAAACTTAGACTGTCGGAAGTAATCATCTAACCGACATGCCCCGAATCTAAACTAGTAGGGTCCAACCTTTAACCCCAGCTGAAAGGGTGTCAGTACCATGCCACAGGTAAAGACAACTGCTCTGGAGTCAGTCATAATCTAGCTGGTGATCCCTGAGTATGCCAGTCCAATTTAACAGGTGACATCTTATACCTATGTTGGCTATGTATTTTTAGAACTTAGGGATTGCTTCTAGGGATCTCAGTACTATCTAATAGGTGAGCCCCCATCCCTAGGCTTCTCGGTGCTGAATCCTACTCCCAACTGAATAACACTGAACTAATTTCCTAATTCATACTAGGCCTGACTGATTTTTTACTGACCGTACTATTCAACTGGACTAAACTAAGTTACTGAGTTCCGTAGACTGACGGAAAACTAGTGAATTCTGTTAATAGGCTGAACACTACTGAGTTCTGAATTAATTACTGAGCTTAGTTGGACTGATAACGAGATTATTGAGTTTTCCCTAAGTCATGCAGCTAACTGAGTTCTACTGAATCTTGTAACTGACTGAGAATACTACTGATCATGACGTGACTAAGAGTGATATAACTGACACTGGCTCTACGCACACAGCTAAATTATCTGGTATTAAATACCCCCAGGACTCGATAGCATAAAGTAGAGCATAACAATTCTTGAATAACATGTCAATCGTCTATCATTCATAATACAATCACTGAAGCATCTTTTCAAATATTTGCTGTCATAAACTTTTAGACGTATGGGCATGCATACTAATGTCTCATTATTCATTCACCCAAGCCTTTTAACAAAAACTTAACATACATTAACTTGATACAAATGGGGATTTCATAGTAACATGATTTATTGGCACTACTTCATTTACCTAGGCATTTAATCAAGCATATGGGGGGCATGCTTTGGTTATACAACACACATTACATCTAAATAACATGGCTACATAAATTAGCATGCAAGTTGTAGGGGTTTATCATGAATATTATGTAAGTCATCACATACTAGGATCAAAGCTTGCAATTTAAAATCTAAAACATGAATTATATTCCAACAATAATATAAACATAAACTTCAAATCAATCATAATCATGGAAATCATAAATACACAATCTTTATAATTCAAAAGGATTCTTGAGCTTCATGGGTGAAAGAAACCCATGAATCAACATCTAACATACCTTAATGGTGATGAAATTGCTGAAAGATTGAAACTTTAAGCTTGATTGAAAGAATTCTTGTAGATAAATTTGAATTTGGAGCTTAACTTCTTGATTCTAGAGGGATGACACTTGGATTTGTTTTGGGAAGAGGGGAAGGTTTTTGATTTGTTTACTGATGGATTTATTTTCGGAAGAGGGGAAGGGTTTTGATTTTTTTACTAACTTCTTAGGGTTAAGAGAGAGGATTTTATGTGATTAATAAATCATTAAAATATTTTGAAGTGATTAGGGACAGTTTAGGGATGTGAAATGACTACAATACCCTTGATCTAGGTCAAAATGGTGTATTTTTGGCACTTGGCAATGACTTAGACGCTGTCTAAGCAATATCCTAAGTTAAGGTGGGCGACACCTTTTCACTCGCCTAAGTTTGGTTGGGCAGCGTCTAACCAGTCGTATACCCTTTCTGCCTCTCACTAAAATGGCCATAACTTTTTGCTCAGGTACTAGATTAAGACAAAATTGGTTTCATTAGAAAGATAATTTGATTATTTATAATTTGGTGGGTATAAATCTCCCAAAATACCACATTTACAGTAAGTTATTCTCTTTCAAGTATGACCCTTGTGAAATCAAACACTAAAACTTTATCGGTTCAAAAGCTCTTAGCTTGCATTACTTTAAGTGACTCTTATGAACATGTTTAACACATCATAACATCTCATTTCAGTATAATACTCATTGTAAGTCATGTAATCAAATATGAATTACAAGATTAGAGGTTTCACACATAGCAACAACAGTTCGTTTTCTAGCTTAGAAATGTACGGGCATTACAAAAACAATGATACAATATTAAATCAAAACTTTCAAAGGATGCATGCTAAGTTTAACGACTCACCTTGGCTCAAATGAAACATGTACTATGAAATAATAAAGCATGAGTATGTAAAAACATAGAAATCATTGTAAGTCAAAGCACTTAGTTTTAAAAGTTGTACTCTTACTCTTTCTATTGGGAGTTTCTTCTAATCAACATAAATCATGTGAGCTATCACAGAGTCCAACGTCTTACTTACATTAGGGAGAGTTATTCTACCCTTGCCATTGAAATAGAACTTCTTATCTTAAGTTATCACTGTCTTAGCTCACTATGGGCAAATCTTAAGCCTATGGTGGCACGTATTTCTGAGGCATGAGACCTTTGGAATCATACCCAACTCGGTGCTAAATACTACTCATATCCTTATGCTTAGACTTTAGGAAATCCACCTTAAAATAACACAAGGGTTTATAATGAAACCAATTATGCTTCTCTTTCTTTAAATCATGGTCAAGATGAACAATGTGGATTCCGTATCTTAGCTTAGGGTCAAAATATCAATTCTTTTCTTTAAATCTTAGTAAACAATTGTCAAAGAAACTTAAGACCATAGTCTTCATAAAATCTCAAACTCATTCTTGATATAAACTTATCAAATAAAACTTAAGAGCATGATCTTCTTAAAATCTCAACACTTAAACTGTGGGGTTAAAAATTCATGGTTTAACTCAGGACAATTCACAATAAAACTTCATGCACAATGTCATTCTTGAAATCATTCAACAGTATCATTTCATAAGAAGAAAGTATAATTCATGATATAAACCTTCAATTCAAAGCCTAAGTAGGTAAGATAAACATGCACTTCAATACTTAAATCACTTATAAATTCATAAACTCAAAACAAGATAATTTGGGTATGAACCCAAATATAAAATTCATGAAATCAAACCTTAAAACAAGTTTTGGACATAAGGATGAAAGAGGATCCTTGTTCATAAACCTACATGCCTTGTTGGATTGATTGAATGTAAAAGCTTGAACTTTTGAATCTCTAATGGTGTTCTTGAAGCTTTTTCTTAAAGTTCTTGAACTTGAAAGCTTTGATTAATGACTTTCTTGGAGAAGGAGTAATGGAATTGTTCTTGACTTCTTAAAGACGGGGCTTTGTTCTTAGAGAGAAAACTAGGGTTTTATTCTTAGAGAGAAAAAGTTGAATAATGAAGTATCTAGGCCATTTAGGGCTCAAATTATGTGTTTTGGGCAAATTTGGGTGAGGGTAAATAACTCAAATACCACCATGGACCCATCATTTAACAATACAAAACTGGGAACTGATGAGATAAGTGATGCATCGCATCGCTCACTACATTACGATAGGCGATGCATCAAATTGCCCTCCTCAACGCGATCACTGATGCAGTGCATCCAAATTGTATTGACATTCTGCTTCAGCCATCCAAACATCCCCCAAACCTTTTTCGAAAATTCTAAAACTCAGTCGAGAGGTACTATGGACTATCTCATTGCTGAGATAACCTAAAAATTTACATTCCAAGGTCAGAAAGGTTGAAAATAAAGTCATCAAAATTTTGAGGCCAAAAATGAGAGTAAGTCTCAAACATTTAGCTAAAATTTTAGGTTCTATGTCTATAATGCACCCATTTCTAGCTGAATGGAATTGGAGTAAATACGGGGTATTACATGAGTAGAGTCTTATGCATGTGTGTGAAGTGCACCACACTTATGGACAAGAGGCTACAAGATGTTTTAGAAAAAGTTTCCCTTCTTTCAGTATTCATATCGTGCGAATGAGTATGAGCTCTATTTAAACTCTCCTTCTAATTCATTCTTTCTCCCATTTATAGAAAATGCCTTCCAGAAAGTCCAATGGAAGGAGGAATGGGAATCATCCCGCACCTCTGCCTGTTCAAGAAGATCCCCTAAATAAGCACGTCTCTCATGCCGAGTTCAGAGCTGCATCACTATCCTAGCTAACTCAATAGTAGCTCAAAATAATCAGCAAGCTATTTTCCCAGCTAATCCAGTTGCTAACACAGCTGCAGCTAGGATTTGGGACTTTACCTGAATGAATCCTCCCTTATCTTTGGGATCCAAGTATGATTAGAATCCGCAGGAATTTCTTGTTATAGTTCAGAATATGACTGATATTATGGGTCTTACATCTAGTGAAAGTGCAGAGTTGGTTGCTTACTAGTTGCAGGATGTAGCTTGCACCTGGTTGAAGTAGTAGAAGGAGAATAGGCTCGCAGATGCAGGGTCAGTAGAGTGGGGGGAGTTTTCAACAACCTTTTTAGATAGGTTCTTTCCTTTAGAGTTGAGGAAAGCTAAGGTGATGGAGTTTATTAATTTGAAGCAGGGTACTATGAGTGTGAAGGAATACTCTCTTAAGTTTACTCAGTTGGCTAGGTATGCTCCTTTGGTGGTGGCTGATAATAGGTCTAGAATGAGTAAGTTCGTATCTGGTATATCTACTAGTGTGGTCAAGGAGTGTAGAACTGATATGTTGATTAAGGAGACGGACATATTGTCATGACCTGAACAAGACCCTGGCCATGATGAGCATCGTGAGCCGTGAGGGCCCGAGGGCCCCTTTGTTAATAGGCAATCATACACACGTTCATACAATGATAAAGAGAATGAGAAAATGGATTCATGCGGAAACATGATCAATAACATCATACAACTAAAAAGTCAAAGAATTCAATAAAACCTTCAACATCATCTAACATCTGTCTGCGAAATATTTAGTATATCAAAATCATTCATCATAACTAAAACTGAGACAAGGCCCCCAGTGGACCTAAACCAAAATAAATAACATATGATAAAAATAAATAGTACTTCCGGAATAAATAAGGCTCACCAATTGCACACACACTTCACTTATGGCTGAAAACACTACGGCTTTGCAGGACTTCTAGACTGAGCCTCAGACCCTGGAATATAGGGGGTCAATACAATTGTTCTGGTATGCGGAGTAATCCAAAAACAAATTACAACTTTTATATAACATAGGTGAGAGCTATTATAAAACACATTAATGCAAAATCGTTTGAAAAACACATGGGCATAGTATAATAATTTTTCAAGAATAATGCAGCACTATTGAGCTAGATGGTACACCCTACAATTTCATATTTTCACCAACTGCCAAATCTCGGTTGCCGCCAAGATTGGAGTATTAGTGAGGAAAGAACACACAAGATCACACAATAGGGTGCCACTATCCCAATCAAGTCAATATGTCGTGGTTGGGCTTAAGATCAAAAAGCAGGGCTCCTAACCATTGGTCCCAATTTGGGATAATATAGTACTAGGTACACAAGATCACATAGCAGGGTACCAAGTTCCCGTGTCGGCAAATCACAGTTTCTAGCATAGAGTCATTTGACTCGTGCTTTTTTTGGGTAACCATATAACTCACATCAATTTAAGCTTTAAGTTTTATATAAGACAAAACATTCATCATACTCACAACATTCTTTTATGTTTTCATTCGAGGCAATTACTCCACGGGGTATCGTCATCCCCTGACTTGAAAGTTATCAGTACCACATTAATTCTCAAAACCTCTTATGCAAATCATAGTATGAACACCAATAAGACTCCCATACACCAAACACATGCAAAAAAATTCTCAACACGTAATATTCAAGAAACTTCATCATTTATAAAGTAGTACAATAGTAGTTATAAAACTCATGCTCTCAGTAGTTTAACACGAGTATCATGTGGAGTACATAAACATCATCATGGGGGATTAAAGAAATTCACAATTCATATTCATAACACCTTTTAAAATTCAAATCACATGTTCAAAAATTCAACAATTGAGATATATAAGCAAACAACCCTATGATCTTTCAATATTCTTCTCAAAACCATATCACAAAGCATGTTTTTTGTGTTAAAAATGAAACCCCACGTATAATGGCATACATACTTATGTAATTATTAAAAATATTATTTAAATTCATATAAAAACCATTGCCATGAGATTTAGGACAACCCCACGTACCTTAGATTAATTAGTTTAGAGAGAAGAACTCGAATCTCAATTTGTTTCTTGGAAATCTTAAACTTAGAGTTTAGTTCTTGATTCCTTATTCTTGAAAAAAAAACTCTAATTTTGATGTTATGGCTGAATGAGGAGTTAAGTCCTTTGATTTGATGTAATTAGGTGTTAAAAAGGGTGGAAAAGACCCAAAAATCCCTTTAAAAATGACTTTAGATCGCTAAACGGAGGTGCGGGATGGTTCAGGCAACGAACCGTCACCCCAAGGATGGACCATCCCTCAAATCATCACTTTATGGATAGAAAACAAGCTTACTGCCTCAGTTGTGATGTTTTGGGCGACGATTCATCTTTGGTGCGATGGTCCATCAGCCTTTCCATCGCAGTTTGGTAGCTTGGATAGTTTTACTATAAAATAGCCATAAATTTTTATGCCTATATTGGATTTAGGAAAAATTGGTGGAGTTGGAAAAAGAAATCAAAGACCTTTCATTTGATATATAATAGACCCTCTAATTAGATATATACAAAAAGTTATGGCCAATTAAAGTTGACCTAAGTCTTGACGCTCACTAAAAATTGAACGGTAGGAAATATTTCAACTCATCCTTGAGTTAAGAGACCTCTATGATCTCAATTCATGCTCAACTAGATTCGCACACTACATAATTGATTAACACACTGTATCTACATTGGATTAATGGCTTTTGGAACATCTACGCATAGGAATAATGGTTTATGTTCTAGCCCAAAATGCGGGGTGTTACACATATCTAGGCTTATCATCCATTATAAACATATTGAGGAATAGAAACATAAAGAGAGAGAGAATAAGAGGGCCAGAATAGGTAGCTTCAATTTTTCTCAGCCTAAGTTAGAGGGTGCTAACCATTCTAAATTCCATCAAAAATTTTCATCCCCAGCTCCTTCTTCAACTAGTGTGCCAGTACCAAAGTTCAAGAATGACAGTTGTGATAAGGCGCTAGGCTCCAAGACCCAGGGTAGTGTGAACAGTGGTCGTACCAATCTGCTTTTCTAGGAATATGGTAGAATTCATCAGGGTGAGTGTAGAGTTAGCAGTGATATGTGTTTTGGGTATGGTAAGCTAGGCCACAAGATTCGAGAATGCTGGGTAGTTGCTCAGAGGGGAAGATATTTGCACCAACATGACAGTCCAATCAGTCATCAGCTTTAGCCGGTCACCCAACTCGGTGGGGCACCACTTTCAGTACCACTAGTGGTCAGTGTCAGAATAGAATGTATGCTCTCCATTCCCGACAGGATTAGTAAAGTTCTCTTAATGTAGTTACGAGTATGTTACAAGTCTTTCATCTTTGTGTGTATGTTTTATTAGACCCCGAAGCCTTACTTTCATTTGTAACACTGTATATAAATGTTAATTTTGCTGTCAGTCCCTAAACATTAGTAGAGACTTTCTCAGTATCTACCCCACTAGGTAAATCTTTTACAGCCAGACAGGTCTACAAACATTGCTTGATTACAGTATCCCTAAAAATCCCTTCAGTTAATTACAGGAATAGAATTATTTGGTTTCATCTTTCCATTGAACCAATCATTAATTAGAGGGGTAGCACCAAAGTGTTTAGGAGTCAGATTGTTTCATATCCTAGAGCAAGAAAAATGATATCTAAGGGATGTACTTTCGGATCCCTTCTCAGAATCCTATGATAGCATATGACCTAGAGTTAGAAACATGAACTCAGAAGTTTAACAATAGTAGAGTTGGGATGTTGTTGTCTAAATTGAGTAGATTATTTATCCATGGGGATATTTGTATGAGGGTAAATTAATAGGCTTGAAACAATGCATACAAGAATTTAAGTTGTTGATTAGAGATTAAGTATGATTATGTGTGTATGATCTAGAGGTGTACCCAAGGTAATATGGAATTGTATTATTTCTAAGTTTTAACCATGGGTGTGCTTATGTAGTACCCTTGAGTGCTAAGTTTTAATGGGGCTAGTATTGTAGTAATTGACGTTCTTACCAGCTAAGTTATGGGCTATAGAAATATTGAAATTTGTATGTCAAAAGGAAGTACCAGTAGTGGGTCTTACATTATCAGGCACAATCTTTAAGGGTGAGTTTATCCTTATGCATATTATTGTACCACCAACTTAGGAGGATGGATTAAAGCTAAGGGGGAGATTATAGGACTAGTAACCAAGTTAGTCTCTCAGATTCAAGTAGTGATGCCAATCTATTGAAGAATAACACGAGGGAGGATGATGCCCGACCCATGCTTATTTTAGTACTTGTACTTCAATTATCACAATATATGCTCATGCGTTAAATGTCAGCTCCCTGATCATAACTCATATTCATGCACTTTCCATAGAATCGTGTACTCTTCCAATTCTTATTATAAGGAGTTCTAGTTTGCTCAGCTTTACAAATCATATTCCATGAAATTTATGAACTCCAAACTTAGGTCATATAGATAAAAACTCATGCACTCATGTTTTACTGTATGTTCAACTTCAGTACTCATGCTACTCTCTTAATGATCAGCAAAATTTAGATTATGTCATGTATATCCTCAGTTTTATCTCTGTAATAAATCCAGGATGTGGATACTCTATGTTCATTCATCAGTTTTAGATTCTAGATATTTAGTCACAATTCAATGCATAAGTGTCCCATCCATCGCCTCTATCATTCCTTAGTATTTCAGCTAAGTCAGTATCATTTGTGGGATGAACTATCCTAAGGGAGAGATGTTGTAGTACCCTCGATCTTTCATGTACTAAATCTCTCAACTTTTCTTCATAAAACAAGATCCAACATGAAGTAATGGGTAATCATAATTTGACTCTCTCATTACTATCTCAGCCTTATAATCATCCTCGTGTCATTACATGTATTCAAGGAATCAGTTCTGTTCATGATATCTAGTTTATGTATCATGTTTCAAACTCAGTCATGTAATCATGTTTTTAGTTATGCATGTTCAGGGTATGATCTCAGTTTCCCCAATAATCTCAGCTTAATTAGTTCCATTCAAGGATGAATGTTCCCAAGGAGGAGATATTTTAATACCCCATACTTTACTTAGTTTAGTTTAGATCATTTGTAACGACCTGGACTACCCCCTAGTCGTCACACGATGCTCATGACCCCGAGGGATCACAAGCTAACCCCCTTCTAATATCTGTACCTAAGCAAATATAGGTAATAAATATGAAAAACTAGCAAAAACTTTCCATAATGTTCAAAACATCGGAAATAATCAATACTGAGAATTGAATACTAATATATCTATCCAAAAAGCCTCTAACTGTCTGAACTGTGAATTCGATGGGACACATCCTCAACTAACTCCGTCTACTATAAATAAATTGAATCTAATGCAATATTAAAATAAGGATTATCTTCGAATGAAGAGGACTCACTGCTACGTCTATTGCTACTGACTGAGTTTGGATTGTTAAGGGTGCTTTGGATCTTGTGGTTCTGAACCTATAGTATAAGACACCATAAGCAAGATAAAAGTATGCGTTAGTACTTTGAATGTACTGGTATGCTAGATGAGGTAAGGCTAAATGCAAGGGCTTATGCATGAACATAGCTCAACTGAATAATCATGAGAGTACTGAATGAGGACATATGCATGAATGCACCACCATAACTGAAATCATCGTAACTCTAAATACTGAGACTCGGATATTGCTATACTGACATCTGAACTCACTACTAATACTAAAAACTGAATAACTGAATTTTTTGATGTTGATAACTGATTATTGAAGTTGAGATAAGTCCTATCTAGTGAGTGATCTCTGAATCTGATGATACTGAAGCTGATTAACTAACTCTACTCATATCAATAACAGAGTTCTGAGCTTTCTACTATCGACTGACTAAATCTATGATCAAACCCTCCTAGAGGATGATCTCTGAATCTACTAATAATGATAAAGAATAATTGTATCTGAGATCGGGCCTATCTAGCAGAAAATCTCTGAATCTTTTAGTAATAGAAATGATGGACAGAATTTGAGATTAGGCCTATCTAATGGGTGATCTCTGGATCTATTAGTACTAATTCTAATTAAATTTACATGAGACCAGGCCTATCTAGAGGGTGGTCTATAAATCTATGGAACTATATAAGTTCCTTACTGAGATGGGTGACTGTATCTGACAGTCCTGGTTTCTGAGCTCTACTCTGAAGACTGATATTGAAACTAAAACTGTGGGAGTTCTCACTTAACCGATATGCCCTGAATCTGATCTAGTGGGGTCCAACCTATAACCCCAGCTGGAAGGGTGTCAATACTATGCCATGGGTAAAGACCTCTGGGATCGTCAAGCCTCTCTAACGGGTGACCCTGAATAGAAATTCAAGCCTAAGATAATATGATATTCAAGCCTTAATCTAACGGGTGACTCCTGGTCCTGCACTGGCTATGCAGTTCTGGAGCTCAGGGATTGCTGCTAATGACTCTGCCTCTCTAATGGGAAAGTCGTCATCCCTACACTCGCTCGGTACTAGCTACTACTCCCAACTGAAGAACTCTGAACTAATTCTTAACTGAACTTAGATTGATTACTGATCATACTGATTAACTGAGTTAAGCTAAGTTCACTTGGTTTTGTTATCTGACAGAATACTACTGAATCTTGTTATTTGATTGAATGATACTGAGCTCTAAATTGATTACTTGAATGCTACTGAGGTCTGAACTGAACACTTGAATACTACTAGATCTGAGTTGAGTACTGAACTGAGGCTAGAATGCTAATGATACTGAAATTACTGAGATTTCTTAAGTTTTGTAACTATTTGAGAGTTCTGAGTTCTGTAACTCACTGAGTTCTAAGAATCTTTGCTTGATTGAGATTATCGTGAAAACTGACATGGGCTCTAGACTGCAGCTAATTTGTCGGGTATAAATACCCCTAGGACTCGATAACATAAAAGTAAACATAACTATTCTTGAATAATCAGGACCATGAACATTCATTCACCATCACAATGATTAAAGCATCTCTTCAAGCACTTAGAAATCATAAACATGTGATAGCATAGGGAGACATGCTATTGACTCATACTTCATTCAACAAGGTCTTGCATCAAACACTTAACATGTATCAAAGAACACATAATTGGGTAATTTCATGCTAACATGTCACAATTCATTCACTAAGGCTTTTCAACAAACACTTGGCTTGCATGAGCTTGCACACAATTGAGGATTCCTGGTCAACATGCTATAATGGCTCTAATTCCTTCAGATAAGCACTTTATCAAACATATGGAAGACACACCTTGGTTATACAACATTCAATACACCCAATTAACATGATTACGTAATTCAACATACTTCTTGAAGGGGCTTTATCATAAATATCGCATAATCAACACATTCTAAGGTCAAAGCTTGAATCTTTATAGTTAAAACATGAATCAAAACTTCTCCACAACATGAACTTTAGTTTCTATTCACATAAATCATGAAAACTCATAAAACATAAACTTTATAATTTTGAAAAGGATTCTTAAACTTATCAACATCCAATATACCTTGCTATGTAATTCTTGAAAGATTCACAGTAAAACCTTGATGATTTGAGTCTTGGATTAGAAACCCTAGGTCTTGTTCTAGAAGAAAATTGAGAGAAACCAATAATATTTGGGTGTAAATATGTTGAATCTCATGTTAAAGAGTATAAATAGGGGTTGGGAAAAGACCCCTTTTGCCCTTGGAATTAAAATTGGAAATGGAAAAATCTCTATTTTACATGCTGGAGCGATGCGCCATAATCGCACCAGCTTACTGGAAATTCGATAATTGGGAAATTAATCCTTGGCGCGACGCGGTGAAAATTGCATTTCCACCTTGGTTGCAATATGGAAAGACACCGCGGCATGGTGGAATCACGGAGGCTTACTGGAATTTGATAATTTCCATTTTGGCTGGCTCCGCGATGTGCTAAAGTGTCAGGTGACACACTGTATCACTAAAATGGCTCTAACTCTTTGCCCGAGTGTCAGATTTGGGCAAATTTGGTATCGACAAAAAGCTTATTTAATTATCTATATGAAAAAAGTCAATATTAAGGAAATTATATATGGTTTAAAATATTTTTCACTTTGGAAGTTAGCCCTTACTCTTCTTAAGGATAAAACTCGACTTAAAGAAAATCTGACGTATTACATCATAGTGCATGCATAAGAGGCTTAAAACCTAAAAATTTCACTAAATGTTGAGGACTTAGTCTTAATTTTGGCCTCTTAACTTTGAGGATTTTTAAATGACCCTTTCCGACTCTGAGATGTTGGTTTTTAAGTTAATTCATGTTCAGGGGTGTAATGAGCATGTCTCGAGGAAGTTTAAGATATTTTGGATGAGGATTGAGGAACGTTTGGATTTTAATTCCAGAACATCACCATAATTGTGGCGTGTCACGGTGGTATAGATATTATACCATTAGCGCATCACGGTGATCCTTCAATCAGCATTCCAATTACGAATTTAAATATCTAAGGGGTAGTAGCGTCTTTTTCCCTCAATCCAAGTTGTCATAACATGACTTATATCAGTAATTTAGGCGTTATTTGCCCATTCTTCGTAAATTTTGTATCAATGAAACCTTAACCCTCTCCCAAGAACATCAAATCCAATTGCATTCTCTTAAAAAAAGCAAGAATTCAAGACTACCAATCCAAGATCTTCAAGAAAGCTTTCAAGATTGTGTTTTCCTTTCAAACTTAAGGGTTAAGGTATGTGTGATGCTCATCTATGGTTTCTTTTCACCATGGAGCCCAAGAAACCCTTTTTAAATGTTAAATTATGAGTTTTCCATATTTTAAATGAATTATCTCCATGAATTACTTGTTATTTTGATTTCAAGTTAAGATTACAATTGTTTTCAAGTAGAATGGATTTTAATTTGTTTTGGGATGTTGAAGTTCCCATTTCATGCTCATGCAATTCAATATAAATCCTCAAATTATGGTTTTTGCCATGTAATCATGTTATCTCATCATGTTTAAAAGCATCCCTATGTTAAAGCCTTAATCCCCATGTGTTTGATGAAATGTCAAAGAGAATTATTTTGTAGAATGATTCCCCATAATGGTTTTTCGAAGCTTTTACATGCCCTTATTGTTATTTACATTCAATGTTGGGGGTTATAAATACGCGATACTTAGTTGTTTCCATAGTTTCAGTATTTTCAGAATGGTTTTAGATAAACCATAAGTATTGTCTTCCAATTAGTTACCATGATCAGTTGTATTGCTCAGTTTAGTAATCAGTGTCAGTTTAGTTGGGAGTAGGATTTAGCACCGAGAGAATGTGGGGATGGTGGCTTCCCCATCAGTATAGGGTTTAATTCCTCTCAGGGGTCACCCGTCAGTTAGGAAGAGTCATTAGTAGAAATCCTTGTATGCCAGAACTACGTAGCCAGCATAGGATATGAGGAGTCACCCGTAAGTATAGGCTTAACTTCCTCTAAGTTGTGACCCATCAGTTTAGGCTTGACTTCCTCCCAGGGTCACCCATCAGTTTAGGCTTGACACCATGGTCCTTCAGTACACCATATCAGTGGATCCACTCAGCCAACGTTAGTACCCGTCACACGGTACTAACACCCTTCCAATTGGGGTTATAGATTAGACCCTGATAAGCTCAGATTGGGGCATGTCGGTTAGACAACACCTCCCACAGTCTCAGTACAATGTTTAGTATATTCTTAGTTTAATTTTGCTTTTCCATAACATACAGTTTATCAGTTATTTACTTATCATCTTTCAGTTTTTCAAGTTACAGACTAATTTAGAACATATTATATGCCTGTTCCTGCATTCTTAGATTTTACAGCTTTTAACACATTTACATTTAGTTATCTTATGTTATTTAGTCAGACTTCACTTCATCTACATAAACCCATGTGTTACAGCCTAACCTTATCTCATATACCAGTACATTCAAAGTACTAATCACATATTTTTTTCTTTGCACTATGATGTTTAATATCATAGGTTCGAAAGCTCAGCTTCCCGACCACGCTTAGATAGTCCATCTAGTCAGCAGCAACAGTGGTGAGTCCTCATATTTGGAGGACCTATTATATTATTTCAGTCTTTTTGTATTTTATTTCAGTTAGACAGTTTGGAGTTAGTTAGGGCCTGTCCCATCAACTCTCTTTTAAGTCAGTTATACGCTTTCAGACATTTCAGATAGTTAGTTAGTTGTCAGTCTTATCAGTTATTTTTAAGCATTTTCTCTGATATTTCAGATTTTTTGATTCAGTTTTATTGTTTTCAGTATTTAAACCTTATGGCATATTCAATTATTTTCTGCACATATTTATTATCAGCAAATTATTCAGTGCTCACAGTAAGTACCCACTCATGGGTTATCTTGTGGTCATTTGTAACCGTAAGCACTATTTTTGCAACTAGGGGGTAGCCTCGGGTCGTGACATATATTCACTCTTAGGCCACTACACTTTGGCTTCATATTTCTGGCTCTAGAATTCATTCTACTGCTTAAGACTTACAATGACCTAAACTACACTATCTGTCAGGTGAAAACACTACCTAAGAATTGAAGTACATACTTTCCCCTTTAAAGGTTTCATTTGTAATAAGGTTTGTAAGGGTATGAGAGCACTTATTATAAAGGGTCAGATGCACCATAAATGTGAACAAGGGTGCATTCTATTGGAATAAAGATCTTATGTACACTATTGGGCTCCCCTCAATCCTGTTATGGTCTCTTAGATTTCTGATGGCTCTATATAAGAGCACCACAATGGTAGAAAGCTGAGCTATTGTTTTTATCACCTTGAAGATAAGGTGAAGATAGAGGAGTTTGAGCCACACACAAATCTGAGTAATTTTCTTATGGTACCGCTCTATTGTATGACCTAGAGTATGAGAAAATGGAAAATATCTTCTAAATGCCATGTAGCCTCCCAATATAAGTGTGACGCATTTCACACCCATAAAAAGAAAACTACTAGACACTGCTTCACAAACAATGTAGGACATTTAAACTCTGGGCTCCGATACCAAGTTTGTCACAATCTGAGCCTTGGGCCTAGACGTGACAGGCACCTGATACTATCGGTAGTATGAGCGAACGTTCTGGCATATCACCTGAACATACTTTCAATACAAATGAATAAAGCAAAAAATAAGATTAAATTTATTTATGAATTTCTGAAGGGATAAAACTTCACGAAAGTTTATTAGTGCCGCGTGATGTCTAACAATACTAATAGTGCTGATAAACAAAGACTGAAAATTATAAAGTTTGTTTGACAACTACACTAATAAGTACCAATACCAAAAGGAAATAAAATATAAAGAAATCATCATGTCTCGTCAGCCTCCTGGTAAGAAATAGGCATACCAATGGCAAAAGATAGAGATCCTAATAAGGCATCTGACAACAGACTTGAGAACCACAACCTATATCATGAAATGATGTAGCGCCAAAGACGAACAATACATGGAATGTATTGGTATGTAAAACCATATCAGGAGGGTAACGAATCAAGAAATTAGAAATAAAAATAAAATTCAAATGTAAGTGAAGACAACTAGAAAGGAACAAGAATATAAACTAAATTTATAGTTGACCAAGTAAGGTAGATTTAATTCCTTTGATTATTTGTAGGAGAAAGTAGTGAACCATCATAAACCACAATGTGAGCGTATGGAATTTGATCTCGTCTTGATCAGCTAAGTCATCCTATACCTCGCCAAGCATAGGAAATGACAAGACATAATTTACTAGAAAGTATACATGGTTAGCCCCTTTTTGGAACACATGAAAAAAAAAAGTCATTCGACTTGCAGAATAATCTCTATCCTATATCGGCTAACATAGTTTCAGGCATTTGTCATTTAAACTTATGTCTTCACAGTTAACTAACTAACTCCCTTATTCTCATGACATTATCTCATTTATTTATGTTCAAAATGTTAGACATATTAGGCTCAAACTCGTGATTTAGCCTTTTAGGCTCGTGTTGAATTGGCTTATGTATATAATTTAGCCTCTTCGGCTGATGGTGGGAATTCAACCACTTTGGGTTCATAAGATTTTGATTAGGAACCATTCCATAGCTTTCTGTGCAAGTGAGGATACATTATGTTAAGGGGTTCATATCAAAGCTTTTTCACTACATTTACAAGCATTATGGAGCAATTTGAAACCTTACTACTAGGAGTCATAATACCCATTTAAATTTGAAGATAACTTCAGTTGGACTTTTCTTTATAATGGTACAATTAACTCATGGATTCATACTTTTACTGGTATGGAAACAAAATCAAGAAAGAGCATATTCAAGCTTAGGGAAAGCATTCCATCAAGTTCTCAGATCATAGCTATTACAGTACTCAATAAATTAAGAAATAGTTATGAGTGTTCCAGTTGAGATTCATAGGTTGCATCTAAACAATTGGAGTTCCAGTTGGTATCTTAGCAAAACAATAAAAAGGTTGTATTCTTTGGTTACAAGAAATCAGCATAGTTCATCTTAAAGACTACAAAACAAACAACCCCTCAGTAAACAAGTTCCTATCTCTATTGTCACCTTTCCATGTTATGAAGGTTCATAGATTTCCATAGTTTCAAGTACTCAAAATTTACAGATCTGGCAATAATTCATAGGATTTAATAAGTTTCACAAAAAAAAAATGAAGAGTATTCATGGATTAGAGTGATTTTCGAGATTTCGCAGAATTATTTTTTTTCTAGATTTTTGTTTCACAAACCTATTGACAAAGTAAATTGATAAAAATGAAGATTCATTCAACTCTAAACATCACTTGAGATTAATTTAAATTTGGAGAAATAATAAAACTTAAAGAATATAAGAAGGAATTATTCTAGATACCTCAAAAAGTTTGAAGATATTTAGATTGCAAAGAGGAAAAGTAAACTTGATTTCTTGAACTAATATTATGGAGCCTCTTAGAAGTTGAGTTTGAGAGGAGGAATGGGGATGTCTGCTCAGGGAAAATGTGTGAAAATGATGGGGAATTGAGGTTTTTATAGTGTAAAACTTGAGAAAAATAGAGGGACTCTTTTTAATGCATTAAACTGATGGAAACAAAGTTTTTTTACCGTATGTGAAACTGTTAAGAAAAAGTGAGAATTTATTTGTTGAAATAACATGTTCTTCGGTTAAAAATAATGCCTGGAAGGTGAAGAATTTAAAAATGTTTAATCGCTTGGGATAAGGTAAGAAGAAAAAGACAAAATTACCGTTGAAGAGACTTGGCAAGTTAATGAGCAGTGGCTCATGGCTTGCTGTCTTCTTCATTCTCTTGTACTGCTGCTATTTTGCAGTAATGAAATCTTCATCCCTGGGCATGGTTTTACTCCTGAATAACATTTGAAACATATACGAACCATTCTAGTTTGATTCTCAACTAAATTTGAAGCACGATAAGCTCAATTATGCAACCATAACACCTCAACTAACAACCAGGACTTAAACTTAAAATGGGAGTCATAACATATAAATACACATACTAATAATAATATATATTCAATAAAAAAAAGAAAAATATTGGATGTAACACCTATCCCTTCCTTCACCATTAAAACTAATTCCTATATGTAAATAATTAAGGAAAAAGGCTCAAATATGTCATTGAACTTTAAGAAAAGATTCATTTATGCCATCCATTTAAAGTTTAGCTCATTCATTCCATTGCCGTTAAATGAAAGGCTCATTCATGTCTTTTTTAACAGTCTAGCTTGGTGGTTTTTGGCAAAATTATTTTGTACACGTGGTCAACAATGATTCGTCCACGTCATTAATTAAATGAGCCAAAAAAAATTAAGAAAAAAAGCTCAAATATGCCGTTGAACTATCAGGAATGACTCATTTATGCCATCGGTTAAAAGTTTGACTCATTCATTCCATCGTCGTTATAAAACCAACTCATCTATGTGATAACTTCTTAACAGTGGGTTTTCAAAAATAGCTTTGTCATGTGATCTTTTATTAGAGGTACATGTCATTAATCAAAATAAGTCAATATTAATTTCAAAATATTTTAGACCCATTAGAAAAAACTGATCCATTTAACATAACCTGACCCACACTCATTAAAATATTTTTTTCTACAACAACAATTATTTTTCTGATTACAAAAATAGTGATTAGTGTATATCCTTTGACTATTTTTGTTGATTCTAAATCATTATAAATATTACGCTTAAAATAAGCCTCAAAAGTTTTATACAACAGTAACGTTTTTTAATCCTACAATAACTGATTAATTGTAATTTCAGTGACTCCTACACTCCGAAGTTGCAAGAAAGAAGCCAATGAATGATTAGGGAAAGCAAGAAAAAGAAGGAGGTGTACCAATATAGGGGAGCATAGATTGCTGAAAAATCATTTCCAAATAACGGCTTAAAAGAAGTCTGCTATCTCAATTATTCTATTATTTATATGGGATAACTTATTCCATCATTATGGTATAAATGGTGGGACAAATAATTTCGATACTAACTAGTTTCAGATATTTTGAAATTAATATAGATTTATTTTAATTAATGAGGTGGACCTTTAATAAAAGGCCACTTGAAAAAACTATTTTTGAAAATCCACCATTAAAAAGTAATCACATGGATGGGCTGATTTTATAATAGTGATGGCACAAATGAGCCGAACTTTTAATTGATGGCATAAATGAGTCATTTGTAATAATTCAATGACATATTTGAGCCTTTTATCTTATATTAATCAATGACATGGACCTCTAATAAAGTCCACATGGAAAAGTTATTTTTCAAAATCCACCGTTAAAAAATAATGACATGGATGAGCTGATTTTATAATGACAATGACATGAATGAGCCAAAATTTTAACCGATGGCATAAATGAGACATTTTTGAAAGTTCAATGACATATTTGAGCCTTTTTCCTTACAAAAATTATCTCACATTTTATCCCTCCAGACCCTGTCCAACAGAAAAAAATCCAATCCATCTACACAATCAATAAATGAAATTGTGTTATTTACCAAAAAAAAAAAAGAAATTGTGTCAAATCTGAATAAAAGATGAATTGATTTTTTTTGTTAGGTTGGGTCTCAAGAGGTAAATAAAATGGGTGAGATAATTTTTAAAGTCATGTCGTATTGTTTGAAATTAAAAAAAATTAATTTTAACTTGGTAGATAGTGAGGGTATATGTACACTATTTGTTAAACTCCAAGAGTATATATGCATCATTTTTCCAACGAGTGATATATCCACTTGAAATCACAATAATAGAGGAGCATATATTGATCTCTTTTTCTATTATTATATAATATGTAGAAAATATTATGGAGGTCATATTTTATGTTTCTTTGAAATTTTTTCACCAAGAGTGATAGCTGATAAGAATGAATTTACATCAATGTTGACCATTTCTCCTAATAAGACCGGCTTTGTTACTGTTGAAAGTTTTTTGACGCTCGCATCAAAGAAAAAATAAACATTTAGCATATATACCCTCTGTTAAAATTTAAACATTTGGTCATGTAACTGTTCATTCAACTTCATTGATTTCATCCTCAATTAATTCACCATAATCTAATCATAAATTGATATAAATGAGGGACAATACGATGTAAGATTTAGAAAAACAGTTTACTTATTCTAGTGATATGATCAAGTTATCGATGTTATTACAGGCTTATATTATTCAGTAGACTAAAACCATTATTCACTAGTTGGCGTTAAGGAATCCGATACAAAGGATATGACAAGGGAAAACTAAAAGGATTTGTGAAATAGTGAAAAAGACTTCCTTTGCACTTTTCGATTCTACTTTACCATGATTAATCATAAGTCGATGTAAAAATGCATATCACATTATTTAATAACAAATTATGCATAATTAACAATTGTTACAGGAAGAAAGGGGCAAATATCCCCGTCAATTTTGTGATTTAGAGCGAATATATGTCTCGTTTGAAAAAGTTATGCATATACATGCCATTGTCTAACAAATTGTGCATATTTATCATTTTTGTTGAAAGATCTATGTTTACTGAATTTTAAAAAAAATTAAAACTAATTTTTTTTTAATTTTGAATAGAAGACGAATTGATTTTTTTTAGTTAGGTTGGCTCTCGAGAGGTAAATAATATGGGTGAGATAATTTCTTAAAGCCATGTCGTATTTGTTGAAATTTAAAAAAAAATAGTTTTAACTTGTTACATGGCAAGGGTATATATAAGCCATTTGTTAAATTACAGGCATATATATGCATATTTTTTTCAACGAATGATATATCCGCTTGAAATTGCAAAAATAGAGGGTCATATATTTATCTCTTTTTCTATTTTATATAAGATGTAGAAAATGTGGAGGAGACCGTATTTTACTTTTATGTTTCTTTTAAATTTTACCAAGAATGATAGCTGATAAGAATGAATTTACATCACCGTTGACCATTTCTCTTAATAAGACCATCTTTCTTAATGTTGAAAGGTTTTTGATGCTCTCATCGATGAAAAAAGAACCATTTAGCACTTATAACATCTATTAAGATTTGAACATTCGGTCACGCAATTGTTTATTCAACTTCATTGATTCCATCCTCAGTTACTTCACCATAATCTAATCATATTGATATTATGAGTGATAACATTTTACTTATTCTAGTGATATGATTATGTTATAAATTCTAGCAAAAGAAGAAACATCTTACATCTTCGGTTCACTCCAAAGCAAGCAAGATATTACATTCCGTGACTATTAAAAAATAAAAATAGATATTAATGATATGTCTGCTTCAGCTACTTCAATCGTTATTTTACTATATCACCCTTAAGTAATTATTATAAGTCATCTAAGTATTTGTAATATCCCAAAAATTCAGAACAATACTAGAACCATGCTCCGAGCTCATGAGAAATGAATTATAGTTCTTTGATAGTTTTATGAGTGAGTTTGATGCATATTAAGGCCTCAAATAACTCCTAGCTATTAGACGAATTAAAATATCCCTTACCGATTGAGTTGTTGAGAAGAACGTTGCTATACTCAACTTCAAATGAGCATATCTTTTGTTCTACTTATTATTTTTCAGCTCAAGACCCACAAAATTGTAGAAAATTGAATTAGTTTTCCAGCGATACAAATTTCGCCTAAATCTGATACCCGAGTGAGAAGTTATGGCACTTTTAGTAAAAGGCAATAGCCCATCGCTATTAGGCCACGTCGCTGTGATGGCCAAAATCACATTCATACTTTTCAAGTGGAGCACCACGATGGCACCGCGTCGCGCCAAGGGGCATATTTGCATTCTTCCTTTTCCAAAAGGACACCGTAATGGCTCTGCGTCATGCTAAGGTGCCAAATAGGGATTGTCTATTTCTAGTGGCGCAACTCGATAGCACCTCATCCCGCCTAAAAATTGAGATTTGTCAGTCCGTATTTTAAATTTTCAGAGACCGTTTAGTATTTTCCTATAGCCCCAAATTCGTCCTAAACATTAAATTAAAACCCTAAAGGGGCATTATGTGCCCTATTATTCATAATTTCCCTCCAAAAAAACTAATCCTCTCTCAAGAACAAACCTTAGCCTTCAAGATTCAAGCTCAAGTTTCAAGAAAACCCTCAAGAACCTTCACAAATTCCTCGACTAGGGTATGTTAAGCCTCTTTCACCTATGGTGTCCAAGTGAAATACCTAGGAAAAATTTTCATTAAAATTTTGTGCGTAAACGTGTTGGGTTCTATCTTCTAAAATGAATTATAAATTTTCCGTTCAGAATGTCTTAGATTATGACCCACCATTGCGTAGAGTATTGAATAATATTTCCAACGATATATGTATCATCCAAAACGGACACCCGAGCGACAAGTTATGAACATTCCGATCGAACTGTAAATAGTAGTGAACAATAAAATGTGCAGGAAAAAGTACTGAGGCCTGGCGTATTTTTTCTCCAACTTTAAATGATTATAACTCCTTGTACATAATGATCTATGTCACACCCCTTTTTCAACATCCAAAAGATTCGTTTTGGGGTTCGAAAGGGTTTTTATTATTAAGTGACAAAAGAAAACGATTTGTTTCGAAGAAGGATTGTTTTTACATTTGAAATCAGAGTCGCCACTTGGCATAATCTGGTGTATCAAGTCACCATTGGAAAATCCTTTTCAAAACCATTTTACTCTTTTAACTGGTTTGCGAACAGAGATTCTAGCTAAGGAATTCTGTTGATCGAGGGAAAGGGGTTAGGCACCCCTCGATCCCGTGGTTAGACCACGGTCGCTTGGTGGAGCATATCGGCTAATTTTGACACTATGAATGTACAACCCACACAAAACACGTAAAACAATCAAACAAACAAACAAAATAAAAAGAATCAATAGTACAGTGTCCAGTCTAATTTATATAGTCCAAAAATAAAAATGCAAAAATAAATCCTATCTAACCTACACTAATACTATCTACGCTCCTGTGCTTTACCCGACGCCTCGGGCCTTCATCACGAATGTCCTCTGAGTACAAAATACCTCAGGGCATTCCCCGGTGAATAAAGATGTACAGATACTTCGAGGCATTCCCCGGCCAAATAGTACAGTTGATCCAAAAGTGATAAAACAAAACCATTCAACACACATTTCAACATTCACCACATTGAATCAACACATCACTCCTAACTTTTGCCTACCCATACCTAAATATTTTTGCCTATCCAATTCAAGCTCGATATCAATGAATCAAATCAAAAAAATCATTTTTATCAACTTTTAACTTCCGCCTCACAACAATCAATTTTAATTATCAAACGAGATATCATTTCATCACATAATCCACAATGAATCCACAATCAAGGGAATCAAGTATCGAACCAGAACAACAACAATTCACATAATCATGAATCAACCAACACACAATATTAAAATCAATGCATCGAATACCATCAACAATAAAACAAAAAGAGGTAAAGCGTAGAATTGGACCTCGATGACAATTTTATTCCAAATATTAGTCTATCAAAAAGGTAGAACCTGCGCACCGAAGAACCTCAATTCGAACCTCGACTACAAACTTGCCACCTTGATCAAAACTGCGAAAGAACCAAAGACCCATATCCAAATTTGGTCCCCCGTCACTGTTTCGACCGTTTTTCGATGGACTTTGCCTGAAAATGGATTAAAATTGGTCGGACCAAAATTGGGTTCACTATTTTCCTCTTGCCGGAGCTCCAGTGAGCTCAACAACAGTTAAAATCAGAGAAAAGTGGCATGGTTTGTGCGATGGTATCATTTTTCGGCGGGTTTTGGCGGAGAATTCGACCTCCGTCAACCCCGTCTACCCCTTTTCTCTCTTGGTTCCCTCTGTTTTTCTCCCATGTTTCTCTCTCAATTTCTTGAAAATATCTCTCTCCACCTCTCTCAGTCTTTACTATTTTAGTGTGTGCGTGAATTTTTGGTGAGGCGTGTAATGAGTGAGTGTAATGGTGAGGTTGTCATGGTTGAGCTGTGCGTACCTGGTGTTGATGGGGTTTCTTCAGTGAGAGATTGCGTGTGTGTGGATTAGTGTGTGATGGTCTTGATGATTGTATGAGGTTTTTCTGTCTATTGATAATGAAAAGAAGAAGAGATGAAAATGATACCCCCCTATGCGTGTAATTCCCAGTGAAGAAGATGAAAAACCCCCTGTGTAAATTGTGGTGAATGGGTATATATTCTGTTAAAAAAAAATTTAAATGGGTTGTGTATATGGTCCATCCCTTTATTCTGTATGTGAAGTGTTGTTATATTGTAAGTGGAATTCAATTCCAGTGAGGTGAGGGTGGGGTAGTGAGGTAAGGTAGGTGGGGTAAATGTAGGGTAGGTGAGGTGTAAGGATAACGTTTGTTAGGATAGGATCAAAAAAAGATAAAATTTGTTAAAGGGTTGTTATTTTTGTCATTTTATGGAGGGTATAATCACGTGGGTAAGGGTGTATGATAAAGTGAGGTAAAAATGAATAAAATTGGACTTGGGAGGGACAAAATTAGGTGTCTACAGCATGTCCCCTTTGAATGTAAACATGAAATGTTGTCAGACAAAGAAGTAGACAACGAGACCAAATTTTGACCCGACCATTATTCAAAGAAAGAAATAGAAGGAAGAAAGGCAACCAGGTCTTTGACATCTTACTTACCCAAGTTATGAGAGAGTCCAATCACAGGTATCTCAAATGGTTGGCAAGAGAGGAATTATACCGAGTTGGAGAGTCGAGTGAGGCCCTACGAGGTTTCGGTCTACGGCTCTGTCATTACATCAAAAATGAAGATTACAAGTTAAAAACATAAACAAAATTACAAAATCCTATCTATGGAGCTTCAACTTGTTGGGCTTTCAATTGTTTCACCTTGTTGTTTAACTTTCCATTTATTCGCCCTGTGCTTTGGGTGGGCTGTTGACTTGACATTTCAATACCCTGTTGTTCAGGTGGGCTCCTGACTTGTAATTTCCTTACCCTATTCTTTAGGTGGTCTCCTGACTTGTTATTTTTTCAATCTGTTAATTTTCAATTTTTCACCTTGTTGCTTCGTTTTCAACTTCTTCACCTTGTTGCTTGACTTTTCATTTCTTCACTTTGTTGCTTGACTTTCCATTTATTCACCCTGTTCTTCAGGCGGACTCCTGAAATCACATCAAAACTAAAAAAAAAATTATCCCAAACAAAGATTATTATAAAGAGAAATTTTGTTTGCCAGAAAACTAAAGTTTCAAAAATAGAAATTAAAAAAAAAATCCAATTTATCATCAGAAGACTTTTGGAAAAGTCACATCATACCTACTTGCATGTTGAAATGATGAATCAAGACTCTGACCAAGAAATGCATCTCTTGAGAGTGAAATTGAATAACCAAGACTAGGAAGTCCGTCTCCTAAGAATTAAAGTGAGGGATTCTAACTAGAAAGTGCGTCTTCTAGAGATACAATTTTAAGTTAAAAAGTGTGCCACCTGACAAATGAAACTAGCAAGGAAGTGCGTCTCCTTAGGGTTAAGTCCGATAACTCGACTAGAAAGTGCATTTTCTATGAATCAAGACTTAAGTGAGGAAGTGCATCACCTAAAAAGAAAAATTCAAATTACCGAATCAAGGAAGTGCATCTCCTTACCAATGTTGTTTGAATTACCAAAACAAGGAAGTGCGTATCCTTACCAATGCCGCTTGAATTACTCAAAAAAGGAAATGCGTCTCCTTAGGGTTAAGTGCGATAACTCGACTAGAAAGTGCATCTTCTAGGAATCAAGACTTAAGTTAGGAAGTGAATCACCAATGCCTCTTGAATTACTCAAACAAGGAAGTACGTCTCCTCACAAATGTCTCTTGAATTACTCAAACAAGGAAGCGCATCTCCTTACAAATGTTTCTTGAATTGCCCAAACTAGGAAGTGCGTCTCCTTAAAAATATTGCTTGAATTACCCAAACAAGAAAGTGTGTCTCCTTATCAAATGTCTCTTGAATTACCCAAACAAGGAAGTGCATCTCCTTACAAATATCGCTTGAATTACCAAACAAAAAAGTGTGTCTCCTTTGGAAGTACGTCTCCTTATGATAGCGCTTGAATAACCAAACAAGGAAGTGTGTGTCCTTTGGAAGTGCGTCTCCTTATGATAGCTCTTGAATTAACAAACAAGGAAGTGTGTCTCCTTTGGAAGTGCGTCTCCTTATGATAGAGCTTGAATTAAGGAAGTGCATCTCGTTACAAATGTTGCTCGAATTGCCCAAATCAGGAAGTGCGTATCTTTACAAATGTTGCTCGAATTATCCAAACAAGGAAGTGCGTCTCCTTACAAATGTTGCTGGAATTACCCGAACAAGGAAGTGTGTCTCCTTACAAATGCCGATTGAATTACCAAACAAGGAAGTACGTCTCTTTTAGAAGTATGTCTCCTTATGATAGCGCTTGAATTACCAAAATAAGAAAGTGTGTCTCCTTACAAATGTTGCTTGAATTGTCAAAACAAGGAAGTGCGTCCCATTATAAATGTTGTTAGAATTAGCCAAATAAGGAAGTACATCTCCTTACAAATGTCACTGGAATTACCCGAACAAGGAAGTACGTCTCCTTACAAGTGCCAATCGAATTACTAAACAAGGAAGTGCGTCTCCTTACAAATGTTTCTTGAATTATCAAACAAGGAAGTGCATCTCCTTACAAATATTGCTTGAATTTCCCACACAAAGAAGTGCATCTCCTTACAAGTACCGCTTGAATTACCAAACAAGAAAGTGTGTTTCCTCACAAATGTTACTGTATTTACCAAATAAGGAAGTGTGTTTCCTTACAAATATTGCTGGAATTACCCAAACAAGGAAGTTTGTGTCTTTACAAATGTTGCTAGAATTACCAAAACAAGAAAGTGTGTCTCCTTACAAATGCCGCTTGAATTACCATGGGTTTGAATACCAAATATGTGCAGCAACATTGCCTCTTGCATTTGTAGAAGTGAGAATATTACGGCCCTTGATGTTTAGGCTTTGAAATCCTTGATTCAAAGGTAGCATGTATTCCTATTTCATACAAAGAAAACTTTTTAGTTTAAAAACATAGTGGTTGGTTTGTGGCTTTGGATTTTGTGGAAATTGCTCTTGCCACCGTCACATTTAACCTCGCTTCCAACCATTAGCATATGTCATTGACTTGCTGCATCATTGACCCAAACTCTGATTATTAAGAGTGACTCTGAAACAAATACAGTATCCCTACTTTGTCATGCTTCTTAGATAAACCCTTTGAACCTTGGTATTTCCATGATTTCCCAGACTTGTCGGTTGACAAAACTTTCTGCATGCCTTGTTTTGGCTCACAATCATGTCTTTAGCATGTGCTGGCCCTTTTGTCTTGCTTTGTGCAATTAAAGAAACTGGTAGTCAGTTTTGAAATCTTTTTTCACTTGTTTCGACATAGACTTGACTCAAAGATAAGAAAAAAATGACAGTGATTTTTATTTGGATAACTGATCCAAGAAAAATAAAAAATAGAACATAAAGAAGAAAGAAAAGATAATGAATGTCCCCATTTGAAACAAAGAAATGAAAAATTTATCTAAAAATGACTGTCAACTCTAATGATTATGCCATGCATTTTGGATTAATCTGCCTGATCTTTCCATCCATACCTTCCACCAATTGGTGTTGGGTTAATGGCCTTGAAACTGAGTTACTTTCTCGGGCCAATTACATTCGGAGACCTCATTCGGCTAGTGGCACCTTGAAGGGTTTTCGCCAATAAACCTCTCTTGTTTTTCTCTCAGTTCACCATCGTCTTATGGTGCCCGTAAGGGTTTTCACCGAGAAGACTCTCTCATTTTTATTTCTCTCAACTTACCATCTCCTTACGATGCCCGTGAGGATTTTTACCAATAAGACTCTCTCATTTTTATTTCTCTCTTGATTCCTTGTGCTGAGGAAGACAGGTAGTTCCCAAGTACATCATCATATCCCTTGCATGCTTTGCCTTAACATCCCCAAAGATTGATCTAAAGGTCTTTCTTTGGTTGTAACTTTGCTATTGGATAGGGTTAGAAAGAAAGAATGGCATGAGGCCCAAATGACACTTGAAGTGGGTTAGGACTTACAACTTTTGGAATGGACTCAAACAATGAGGATTAACTCAGGTCCCAGTTTCTTTACACTGGGTGATTATAAATTGTTTATTTGGTTGGACCGAGGCCTTAGTAGGGCAGCCTACGTATCTCATCCCCGAGAGAGGAGAATCAGGTCATGCATAGTTCTGGCAGATTGTTCTTTTGCTTTGATCTGATTTTTCTTTTTTTTCTTTATTCGCACTTTTCACTTTGTGATTCTTTTTTCTAACTCTATTTTTCTTGACACTTTTTTTTGGAAACATTTTGTGTCTTTTTTGTAACTTTTTGACTTTATCTTTTTACTCGACACTATTCTTTGAACTTTACTTACTCTATATTGATTCCAAAAGAGGGATATGAAAGAAAATAACACTAAGGCTCAAATGGGGTAAACAAAGGATGACACAATTTTTGGAAAGAAAAATGAAATGCCTTCATCATATCAATCCTTGAGAATGCAAGTACATAATATACAATTGGAAGTGAGAGATGAAGATCATTTGCGACTTCTTTTTAAGCAGATTGAGTCTGTGCGTCACTACTTCTTCTATAAACTCCACCTTTGTTATACATTCCTCACATCAAATGACTCATGCTTTCGTAGAGCTGCTTATCTTCTTGTTTCTCTTGATATATGGATCACACATCCACTTGTCACCAAATGTCTCAGCACTCTATCTATTTTCTCATATGCTCTCTTTTTCTAACTTTAACCCTCTGATTCAATGTTCATGCTTAAACTAGATTTTAAGATCTGGCTGAAAATTTCACTAGCATGTCATATCACTAAAGTCAACACAAAATGTACTATGTAAATAAAAAAAATAAACAACACATATTTAAAACATAAAGGAAAATGAGACACTTCATTTAGTCGAAACAAAAGATATAAGGGTTTGAAAATAAACAACAAAAGGACAAAACAAGACAGATCCCGAACTACAACCCTGAATAATTTGAAGAACGGAAAATAAAACAAAATAAGATACCAAACCCCTTCCTAGTAAGGATAGGGGTGACTTCTCAATTGCTCAGCCTGACATCTTAGCCACTGATTTCCATATCAGCATGACTAGAGCTTCCCTCACTGTCAATGTTCTGCACCATGACTGATTTATCTTGAATCATCTTTTTAATTTCTCTTTTCAAAGCATGACAATCTTTGATACTGTGACCCTGAACATCGGAATGATATGTACATCGTACATTAGGAGAAAAACTTCTTGAATGTGAGTTAGGAGTATACCCAAGGAAAGGAGTGATCATGCCCTGCTATACCAATCTCTAGAATAAACTTGCATACGACTCTCCAATGGGTGTGAAGCTATCCCTCAACTTCTGTCTCATTTTATTATTTGGCTTAAATTGAAAACCAGGCCTAAAAGGGCTTTGGTATATATGTGGAGTTGAAGGATAACTCGACAGAGTTGGTGCACGGTAGTGTGGGTAAGATGGGGGTTGAACATATGGTTGAGTATTATACACTTGATATGGAGATGGGGGAATGGAATGTAATGGATTTTAGGAAGGATTCTGTGGAACTTGGCCATAAACTTGGGTTTGAGCCCGTGGGTAACGATGGTATGGTCCTCTTGCCCGTGCTTGTTGTTCAACTATAATAGCAGATGCATCTTCCTCATTCTTATTTCCTCCAACATTTCTCGAACCTTTTTGAATTGCTTGAGTAGTCGCTTTCAATGTTGCAAAACTCATAATGCGACCAGTCTTAATTCCATCCTCTATCATCTCCCCTATTTTGAGGACCTCAACAAAATGGCTTGCCTAATACCGGTAACAAGTGTTGATAATATGTTTCATCTTTCACTTTAATAAACACCTCCACTATTTTACTTTTTTTCATTGGCGGTTTCACCCTAGCAGCTTGTTCACGCCATATAATCACATACTCTCTGAAAGTTTCAATACTCTTTTTCTTCATATTAGTTAAGGATTTCTCGTCAGGAATCAACTCCATATTGTATTAAAATTTTTGCACGAATTCATTAGCCAGTTCATCCCAGCTATTCCACTTGTCGATGTATTAGTCAACAAACCATTCTGAAGCTAGACCTGAAAGACTCTCACCAAAATATGCCATGAGTAATTCTTCCTTCCCTCCAGCGCCCCTTAGCTGGTTGCAATAGCGTCTTAAATATGCTACAGGATCGCCATGTCCATCATACTTCTCAAACTTCGGCATTTTAAAACCAAGAGAAAGATGTACACCTGGAAACATGCACAAATCTTTATATGAGACACTTTTGTACCCCTCAAGTCCTTTCAAGTTTTTTATAGACAGTTCCAAACTTCTCAATTTTCTGGCTATTTCCTGTTGTTCTTCTGTCATAATAGGCTTCTCAATGTTAGGAGGAAATTCAGGCGGTTGAAGGCAATCGTAAGGACTAGTCGACTTAAATATGGGCTCGGGAGCGTAATGCTGATCACTAAAAATATTCAATACAGGGTCGCTTGTAGAGTAAGGAATCATAACTATTGGATTGACATTAAAAACAGGATCTCTAAATGGGAGTGGGGTTGCAATAGCATGAATAGAAGGCGGATCCGAGCATGTGGTAATTTTGTATTAAGGGGTAAGGAAATGAATATTGGAAGTGTTTGGATATTGTTGCCCCAGAGTAGGTCCTGATGCATGTTGTGGCGTGTCGACCAAAATAGGAAATTGTGCATGTGACACTGGAGGCAAACTAGAAAGATATTCCAGATTATCTGCGAAAAATAGAGGAGGCGGCAACCCATTAGCCCAAGCTCGATGCATTTTTATCATTTGTTACCTCAATTTCCGAATCTCTTCATTAGCTCCTACATTCTCATTCCCCAAACTCCCCATCTGATTAGTGACAACAAACTCGGTATCCTTGTTGCCCAAAACTTTCTCTGTGACTTGGAGTAATATGGAGGACCAGCCAAAATGCCACAAACCAACCACCTTAAACTAATTGGACAAGAGATAAAAAATGCGTTAGATTTCAGAGATTTTTCAAAACCTCTTCTTCTTTTTTTTCTAGAAAAGATCACCGAACCCAATAAGGGCACCTACGTATCTCACCCCCGAAAGGGGAGAATCAGGTGTGCGTAGTTCGTGAAATTTTGCCAAAATGGCCAATTGAACTCCTTTTTCTTTCTTGAAACAAACTGTCAAAAGAATTGACGAAAATCTTTTTTGCATTTTTTTTCAAGTTTAAACTCCCATACAAAACAAAACCTATGATTACCAAAGAAAAATCTTTTTGGGTTTTTGAATTTCATACGAAACTGAAACTTGAACCTATTAAAGGAAAATCTTTTTGCAGTTTTCTTTTAAAGACGTATATGAAACGCCTATCTAAATGGAGAGTGAAGAAATATTTTTGGATTTTTCAAATAAGATCCCCGAACCAACAATAGGCTGCCTACGTATCTCACTCCCGAAAGAAGAGAATCAGGAGTGCGTAGTTTGTCCAGATTGGACAATTAATGATTAAATTACAGGCTAGACCCTAACTTAAGAGATACGACCAAGGACAGAAGATGAACCATGTTAATAAAATCTTTTGAGTTTTCATTTTGATACTTCACAGAAAAATGCCATCAACAACTATGAAAGAAAAATCTTTTTGGTATTTTCATTATACGAAATGTAAAAAATTTCTAACATATTTTTTTTTTGTATTTTCTTTTATAAACACATCCTATGAATGAAAACATCTTTTTGAAGTTTTCGAATTGTGAATGCATGCAAAACGAGACAAAGGAAAATCTTTTTGATGTTTTTGAGAAAATGAGTACGAGAGGTAAAAAAGTCCTTTTGAATTTTGGAATTTTGAAAAATATAAGCCATAAAAAACTCTAAAAGCTATGACTCTCTTTTTTTTCTTTTTTTTTCATTACCCACAGACTTTACTTCTAACACATGTTTTTTCCAAATCAGTCTATCAAATGACCACGTTATCCTCAAAGATGCAATATTTAGCACGTAGGGATGCTTTAGAGG
>NC_061117.1:211036100-211043253 GCF_002878395.1 Capsicum annuum
CGAGACAAAGGAAAATCTTTTTGATGTTTTTGAGAAAATGAGTACGAGAGGTAAAAAAGTCCTTTTGAATTTTGGAATTTTGAAAAATATAAGCCATAAAAAACTCTAAAAGCTATGACTCTCTTTTTTTTTCTTTTTTTTTCATTACCCACAGACTTTACTTCTAACACATGTTTTTTCCAAATCAGTCTATCAAATGACCACGTTATCCTCAAAGATGCAATATTTAGCACGTAGGGATGCTTTAGAGGTGAGTCTCCTACAAAGGACCAAGTGATCCCCGCTAGGTCTCAATATGATGCACATAAGCATTACCTAAAGGCTGACCTACGTTGGGGTTCACTAACAAGGGTGTTCGGGGGAGCGTATGGTCGATAGTGGTTGCTTTGCTTTCCACCTACTCCATAACACCGATGGCTCCCCCCTAAAATAAGGGTGACTCAACTAGAGGTCGTGAACAACACGTGTACTATGGACTTGTTGCAGAAAAAAAGCCTAGGGGTAGACACATGATGCCAAATATAAAAGCGGTAACATATATAGGATAAATACTATACACAAAGAGCACCAAAACGCACAACAATGATAACAATAACACAACCAATGATTACAAACAATGTTTATAAACCCATAATGCCAAACAAAGTCGATACGACTCAAAAATAAGCTCAAATTCTAAACAAGTTCATCCCTAATGGAGTTGCCAGAGCTGTCACACCCCTTTTTCAACATCCAAAAGATTCGTTTTGGGGTTCGAAAGGGTTTTTATTATTAAGTAACAAAAGAAAATGATTTGTTTCGAAGAAGGATTGTTTTTACATTTGGAATCAGAGTCGCCACTTGGAATAATCTGGTGTGCCAAGTCACCATTGGAAAATACTTTTCAAAATTATTTGACTCTTTAAACTAATTTGCGAACAGAGATTCCAGCTAAGGAATTCTGTTGACCGAGGGGAAGGTGTTAGGCACCCTTCGATCCTGTGGTTAGACCACGGTTGCTTGGTGGAGCGTATCGGCTAATTTTGACACTATGAATGTACAACCCATAAAAAACACGTAAAACAATCAAACAAACAAACAAAACAAAAAAAATCAATAGTACAGTGTCCAGTCTAATTTATACAGTTCAAAAATAAAAATGCAAAAATAAATGCTATCTAACCTTCACTAATACTAGATACACTCCCGTTCTTTACCCGATGTCTCGGTCCTTCATCATGAATGTCCTCCGAGTACAAAATACCCCAGGGCATTCCCCGGTGAATAAAGATGTACAGATACTTCGGGGCATTCCTCGGTCAAATAGTACAATTGATCCAAAAGTGATAAAAAAAAATCATTCAACACATATTTCAACATTCACCGCATTGAATCAACACATCACTCCTAACTTTCGCCTACCCGCACCTAAATATTTTTGCCTATCCAATTCGACCTATCAGGATACTATCAAGCTTGATATCAATGAATCAAATCAAAAATATCATTATTATCAACTTTTAACCTCCGCCCTACAACAATCAATTTTAGTTCTCAAAAGAGATATCATTTTATCACATAATCCATAATCAATCCACAATCAAGGAAATCAAGTACCGTACCAGAACAACAATAATTCACATCATCACGAATCAACCAACACACAATATTAAAATCAATGCATCGAATACCATCAACAATAAAATAAAAAGAGGTAAAGAGTAGAATTGGACCTCAATGATGATTTTATTCCAAATATCAGTCAATTAAAAAGGCAGAATCCGCACACTGAAGAACCTTAATTCAAACCTCGATTACGAACTTGCCACCTCAATCAAAATCGTGAAATAACCAAAGATCCATACCAAAATTTGGTCCCCCATCACTGTTTTGACCATTTTTCGGTGGACTTTGCCAGAAAATGGACTGAAATTGGTCGGACCAAAATTGGGTTCACTTTTTTCCTCTTGCTAGAGCTCCGGTGAGCTCAACAATGGTTAAAATCAGAAAAAAGTAGCGTGGTTTGTGCGATGGTAGCGTTTTCCGGCGGGTTTTGCCAGAGAATTCAACCTTCATCAACCCCGTCTACCCCTTTTCTCTCTTGGTTCCCTCTATTTTTCTCCTACATCTCTCTCTCAATTTCTTACAAATATCTCTCTCCACCTCTCTCAATATTTGCTATTTCAGTGTGTGCATGAATTTTTGGTGAGGCATGTAATGAGTGTGTGTGATAGTGAGGTTTTCATGGTCGAGCTGTGCATACTTGGTGTTGATGGGGTTTCTTCAGTGAGAGAGTGCATGTGTGTGGATTAGTGTGTGATGGTCTTGATGATTGTATAAGGTTTTTCTGTCTATTGATAATGGAAAGAAGAAGAGATGAAAGTGATACCCCCCTATGCGTGTAATTCCCAGTGAAGAAGATGAAACCCCCTGTGTAAATTGTGGGGAATAGGTATATATTCTGTTAAAAAATAAAATTTTTTGAAATGGGCTATGTGTATGGTCCGTCCTTTTATTCTGTGTGTGAAGTGTTGTTATATTGTGAGTGGAATTCAATTCAAGTGAGGTGAGGGTGGAGTAGTGAGATAGGGTAGGTGGGGTAGAGGTAGGGTAGGTGAGGTGTAATGATAAAGTTTGTTATAATAGGATCAAAAAAAGATAAAATTTGTTAAGGGTTGTTATTTTTGTCATTTTATGGTGGGTATAATCACGTGGGTAAAGGTGTATGATAAAGTGAGGGTAAAAAGAATAAAATTGGACTTGGGAGGGACAAGATTAGGTGTCTACAATCTGGGTGATCTACTATATATCAATGGAAAGCTCTGCGAGTCCTCTTTCCAATGAAATTGGTTTCATTCAATTTGTCTATCGGAGCAAAAAGTTATGGTCGATCTACTTTAGCCTATCAAAAGTGAATTTTTAGGTCAACTTCAAATGATCATAACTCTTTGTACACAATGATCTGGATGAGATACTATATATCAATGGAAAGAGATGAGAGTCATCTTTCTAATGAAATTAGTTTCATCCAATTTGAATATCGGAGTAAAATGTTATGGTTGATCTACTTCAGACTATCAAAACAGTCCACCAAAGGACAGATTCGAGAATTATTTGATTTTTTTAGGGGCATTTTGGTCATTTTCCCTCACCCAAAATCCGTTCAAACCCTATATTAAATCCTATTAGAAGCATTATATGTAATATTTCATCAAATTCACTCAAAAATAAAACCCTAAGCTCCTACATCCAACTTCAAGAACCTCCAAAGTTCACCATTAATTCGGCAAGTTTATTCAAGATTCTAAGTTCCTAGTTCAAGAACTCCAAGAAACATCATTCAAAATCATGATTAACATCTCAAAAATGAGTATGGATCTAAAGTTCATCATTCAAGGTATGTGGGGTTTTTTTTCAACAAGAACTCTCTTTCATTCTTGTGCCCAAAAGTAATTTTCTTTACAAAGGCATGATTTTTATTTGATTTTTACGAATTTGAAGCATGAACCCATATCTTATGATGATTATTATGAAATACTAATGTTTATGATTTTGAAAGATAAATTTACATATGTGGAGATATAAAGCATAAATCTTGAATGATATTTATCATGATTTTGATATTTGGGTCGCGAATCCCCATTGGAAATTGTGTTTTTTGAGAAAGTGTGTGTTATAAGCACGTTGATGTTGAATATTTGAGATATTTTGAATGATTTGACCTTTTGGTCTTAATGGAGTTGTTTTGAACTCGAGTGTCAAAGAAATCAACAATGTGGTTGATTTTGATAGATGGGAAGCATGATGGCTCCCGATGTATATTTATATATTACTGAAATTGTTTTGTTGTGTATTGTCTTTGAAATGATCTGAGCTAAGTCCGAGAGAAATATTTAGCACCTAGTGGGATGTATAAAGTGACCTTACTTCCCTACAACTACATGCCCCCATAGGAGTGATCCTGAGTCTAATTTATATAGTGATCACTAGTTTGTGTGGATTTGATATCGATAGTCCTACTCTAATGGCAAGGATAGGACGGCTCTCCCCAACGTGGGCTGTACGTTGGACTCCATGTAACTCACATGGTTTATGTCGGTTATAGGATCTCCCAGTGTGTGTGTGTTTCCTTGTGTCTATGGTGAACGATGAAGTAATTTGAAAGTGGAATTGTGAAATTTATTCTTTCGAAAGATTTAAATAATATTTACATTATGAGAATTGATATTCTTGCTGAACTGAAAGTGATTGACAAATTATATAATGACTCACATGTGGTATTGTATTTATTTCATCCTCTCATGATTATGATGATTTTCTTCGGGCAATGTGAGTCTTTCATACATCCTGCATATTTCTTATAAATATTTATGATGATGATGTTTATAAAACTACATACACCCCCATATACTCGGTTCCTTTCTATGGTACTGACCCACATCTTCGGATGTGGACTGTATTTTCTAGGAATGTAGGTTTAGGTGCTCAGTTCTAGGTTCGATAGTGATCCTTCCGGTATGTTGTTCTACATCCTCTGTTGTGGTGAGTCCTCATGTTCTGAGGATGTGATGTCTGATGTTGGTTTCATGGAATCTTTTACATTTGATAACTAAGTATGAGTCAGTTGGGGCATGTCTCAATGGCTCGCTGGTTTTATTGATTTTCTTTGAGGCTTGTCAGACTAGTATAGATGTTGGGAGTTGACTAATAAGTCATATTTTGTTATCTTTCTAAAATTCTTTTATTCTTGGATGATGATTACTCTGTTGATATTTAAGGGTTATTTATGGAAACCCCGTTGATTTGTATTGAACTGAATGAAAATGGCTCAAAGGGTTAGCTTGGGGCTACTCGTAGCCTCAAGCATTGTGTGATGCTTCGAGCCCTGTTTTCCAGAGCATTACAAACTTGGTATCAGAGCCTAAGGTTTTAAGATGTCCTAGGGAGTCTGACAAGTTGCGTTAAGTAGAGTCTTGATCATCGGTGTGTAGTGCGCCACATCTATGAGCAAGAGGCTACAATACATTTTAGGAAAAAGTGTGATTCTTTCTTTCCGAAGTCTATCGTGCTTAAAGTGTCTCTCTCTGCTATTGATTCGTGCTCTCCTCTTTTAGAAAAATGCCTCCACATCAAGCAAAAAGAAATAATGATGGTCAGCAACCTCAACCCATTGATCTATTGAATGAAAACGTGTCTCATACTGAATTTCGAGCAGTGTTTTTGGCGCTGTCCCAAGCTGTTACTGCAAATATTTAGGCCAACCCAGCCACGGCTCCACAGCAGCAAGGAGATGATTCAGCTACTGCCAGGATCCATGACGTTATGCGGATGAATCTATAGAAATTCTATGGGTCCAAGTCTGATGAGGATCCACGGTTATTTTTAGAGGAGGTGTGGAAGATTACTCAGGTAATGCATGTATCTGAGGAACATAGTATGGATTTAGCTGCATATAGGTTGAAAGACCTTGCTTATGACTGGGTTGTTTCTTTGAGGAAAAGTAGAGGTGAGGGAACTATCCCTACAACTTGGCAAGAGTTCCAGGATGCATTCCTGGATAAGTTTTTCCCTTTGAAGATGAGGAAGGCAAAGGTGGAAGAGTTTATGAACCTACGACAAGGCTCTATGACTGTTAGGGATTACTTTCTAAAGTTCAATCAGTTGTCCAAGTATGCTCCTGACTTAGTGGCTGATAATCGGGCTAGTATGAGTAAGTTTCTAACTAGAGTGTCTAGTTATGTGGTTAAGGAGTGTAGGTCTGCTATGCTGAATAGTGAGATGAATCTTTCTAGGCTGATGACTCATGCCCAACAGATTGAGGCAGACAAGTTTAAGGAGAGAGATAGAATGAGAGGTAATAAGAGAGCTAGGTCCGAGCAGCACGAACAGGGTCAGACTAGATCGCAGGAAGGGAGTCCCCCTCAGTATCAGGATCGTTCATCTATGCTAGCACCGTCATCTGCTAGTTCTCCTGTTCCTAGAGGTAGGAAAGAGCAAGGTAGCAAGTCATATGCATCCAGGTCTAAGTACAGTGCTAGTAGTAAGCCAAATCATCCCCTGTGTCTTAAGTATGGTAGGGCTCATTCGGGTGAGTGTTGGGGTGAGAAGAGGGTTTATTTTCGGTGTGGTTACATGGGTCACAGAGTTAGAGATTGTCCATAGGATAGACAAGGGCATCGTGACTATCACCCTCAGACCCAGACTCAGACTGTTAGTGCTCCAGTTCTAGCGACTCGCCCAGCCCCAGCTCAGGGTGCCTCTTCTAGAAATGCTGGCGGGCAGCGCCAGAATAGATTCTATGCTTTACCATCCCGCCAGGAATAGGAGGACTCTCCTGATGTTATTACTGGTATGCTTCATATATTTCAGTTTGATGTGTATGCTTTGTTGGATCCTGGATCCATTTTCTCATATGTTACACCTTTGATTGCTGTGAATTTTGAAATGAGTCCTGAGATTATTCCTGAGCCTATCCTAGTTTCTACCCCAGTGGGTGATTCGATTGTTACCCAGAAAGTGTATAAAAAGTGTCGTGTTACCATTCTTCATTGAGTCTTGTTGGCTGATCTGATTGAGTTAGACATGGTAGATTTTGATGTGATTCTGGTATGGACTGGCTGTATTCTTCTTATGCCTCTATTGATTGTCGGACCCGAGTGGTCAAGTTTTAGTTTCTAGGTGCATCCGTGTTTGAGTGGTCTGGGAATTCTGTGTCACTCAAGAGTTATTTTATCTCTTACCTCAAAGCTAGAAAGCTTATTTCCAAGGGGCGTATTTACCATTTGGTTAGAGTCAAAGACACTAAGTCTAAGACTCCAACTCTCCAGTCTGTTCATGTTGTCAATGAGATTTCTGATGTCTTTTCGGATGATCTCCCAGGGATACCTCCTGATCGAGAGATAGAGTTTGGGATTGATCTTCTTCCCGATACTCAGCCCATTTCTATTCCTCCTTACCATATGGCCCCTACAGAACTTAAGAAGTTGAAAGAGCAAATCAAAGATATACTAGATAAGGGTTTCATAAGGCCCAGTGTTTCTCCTTGGGATGCTCCTGTGTTGTTTGTGAGAAAGAAAGATGGCTCTTTGCGTATGTGCATTGATTACCGCCAACTGAATAAAGTGACCATCGAAAATAAGTACCCCCTTCCGAGAATAGATGATTTGTTTGACCA
>NC_061117.1:211043353-211047177 GCF_002878395.1 Capsicum annuum
AAAATAAGTACCCCCTTCCGAGAATAGATGATTTGTTTGACCAATTGCAAGGTGCAAGTTATTTCTCAAAGATAGACCTTTGTTCCGGCTATCATCAACTCAAAGTTAGGGAGTGTGACATCCCAAAAACCGCTTTCTGAACTCGTTATGGCCATTTTGAGTTTCTTTTTATGTCTTTCGGGTTAACTAATCGAGTGTTCAGACCATATCTGGATATGTTTGTCATAGTGTTCATCGATGATATACTGGTGTACTCCCGTAGTGAGGATGAACATTCTGATCATCTCCGAACTGTCTTACAAACCCTTAGAGATCATAAGTTTTTTGCCAAGTTCAGTAAGTGTGAGTTTTGGCTAAGGTCAGTTTCTTTTCTGGGTCATATCATTTCTTCCGAGGGTATTAGAATTGATCCCCAAAAGACCGAAGCTGTTAAAAATTGGCCTAGACCTATTTCTCTGACTGATATCCGAAGTTTCTTGGGTTTAGATAGCTATTACCGCCATTTTTTTGAGGGTTTCTCCTCTATAGCGTCTCCTATGACTCGGTTGACCCAAAAAAAAGTGAAGTTCTTGTGGTCCGAATCTTGTGAGAAGAGTTTTCAGGAGTTAAAGACTCGACTCACTTCAGCCCCTGTTTTGACTTTGTCTGATGGTGTTGATGGTTTTGTGGTGTACTATGATGCTTCGAGAGTTGGGTTGGGCGTATTGATGTAGAAGGGTAAGGTGATAGCTTATGCTTCTAGACAGTTGAAACCCCATGAGAAAAATTACCCCACCCATAACCTTGAGTTGGCTTCTGTTGTATTTTCTTCGAAAATCTAGAGACACTATTTGTATGGTGTCCATGTTGATGTTTTCACAGATCATAAGAGTCTGCAGTATGTGTTTACACAGAGAGAATTGAATCTTAGGCAGAGACGATGGTTAGAATTATTAAAGGACTATGATATGAGTGTGTTGTACCATCCGAGCATAGCAAATATTGTGGCGGATGCCATAAGTAGAGTGTCCATGGGTAGCTTTTTGCATGTGGTAGAAGGTAAGAAAGAGTTGGCTCGTGATGTACATCGTTTGGCTAGATTGGGGGTTAAGTTGTTTGACTCTGCTGAAGGTAGTATAGGGGTTCAGAGTAGTTTCGAATCCTCCTTGGTTTCGGAAGTGAAGGAAAAACAATACTTCGATGCTAGTTTAGTCAGACAGAAGGAGTCAGTCAAGGACCAAATAGTAGAGGTTTTATCCCAAGAGGAGGGTGTGTTGAGATTGTAGGGTAGATTGTGTGTCTCGAATGTTGATGATCTGAGACAGAGGATTATGGCTGAAGTGCACGGGGTGCGATATTCTATTTATCCTGGTGCCACCAAGTGTACCGAGACTTGTGGGAAATCTATTGGTGGAGTGGCATGAAGAAAGATATAGCAGCGTTTGTAGCTAAGTGTGCAATATGCCAACAGGTTAAGGTTGAACACCAAAGACCTGGTGGTATGATGCAAGAGTTTAGTATTCCCACCTAGACGTGGGAAGAGATAAATATGGACTTCGTGATTGGTTTACCTCCTTTCCGACACCATCATGATTTTATTTTGGTTGTGGTTGATAGATTGACTAAGTTTGCTCATTTATTGCCTGTTCATACTTCATATACTGTTGAGCATTACGCTAGATTGTATATCCAAGAGCTTGTCAGACTGCATGGAGTTCCCTTGTCTTTCATTTCGGATAGAGGTACTCAGTTCACTTCGCAATTTTAGAAAGCTTTTCAGAAGGGTCTTGGTACCAAGTGCTTTTGAGTTCTGCTTTTCATCCGCAGAATGATGGTCAGGCTGAGCGGACCATCCAGGCCTTAGAGGATATGTTGAGATCTTATGCACTTGACTTTAAGGGAAGTTGGGATGATCACTTACCGTTGATAGAATTTGCTTATAATAACAGCCTTCACTCTAGTATTGGCATAGCTCCGTTTGAAGCCTTGTATGGGAGGAAGTGTAGATCACCCATAGGTAGGTTCGAGGTAGGTGAAGTGGCTGTGAGTGGTCCTGATTCGGTATTCGAGGCTATGGAAAAAGTTAAGTTGATTAGGGAAAGGTTGAAAACTGTGTAGAGTTGTCAGAAGTTATATGCGGATGTTAGAAGGAGAGACCTTGAGTTTGAAGTTGGTGACCTAGTGTATCTGAAAATTTCACCCATGAGGTGGGTGAAGAGATTCGGAAAGAAGGGGAAGCTTAGTCCCCGTTATGTTGGTCCTTACAAAATTTTAGCCGTGTTGGTAAGGTAGCTTATGAGGTCGAGTTGTCTTCTGAGTTGTCCTTTGTTCATCCAATATTCCATGTCTCCATGCTTAGAAAGTATATTAGCGATGTTGTGGTAGTGGATTCCTCTGTGAGTGCTGACATTCAAGAAAATCTTTAAACGATCATAACTCCTTGTATATAGTGATCTGAGTGATCTACTATATATCAACGGAAAGCTATGCGAGTCCTCTTTCCAATGAAATTGGTTTCATCCAATTTTTCTATCGGAGAAAAAAGTTATGGTCTATCTACTTCTACCTATCAAAAACAAATTTTTGCGTCAACTTCAAACGATCATAACTCCTCGTAAACAATGACCTGGGTGAGATACTATATATCAACGAAAACATAAGAGAGTCCTCTTTCTAATGAAATTAGTTTAATCCAATTTAGATATCGGAGTAAAACTTTATGGTAGATCTACTTTAGACTATCAAAACAGTCCACCAAAGGACATATTCGAGAATTATTTGATTTTTTAGGAGCGTTTTGGTCATTCCCCCTCACCCAAAATCCATCCAAACCCTTTATTAAAGCCTATTAGAAGCATTATATGTTATATTTCATCAAATTCCCTCAAAAAGAAAACCCTAAGATCCTACATCCAACTTCAAGAACCTCCAAAGTTCACGGTTAATTCTGCAAATTTATTCAAGATTCCAAGTTCCTAGTTCAAGAATGAGTATGGACCTAAAGTTCATCATTCAAGGTATGTGGGGTTTTTTTTTAACAAGAACTCTCTTTCGTTCTTGTACCCAAAAGTAATTTTCTTTACAAAGGCATAATTTTTATTTGATTTTTACGAATTTGAAGCATGAACCCATATTTTATGATGATTATTATGAAATCTTGATGTTTACGATTTTGAAAGATGAATTTACATGTGTGGAGATATAAATCATGAATCTTGAACGATATTTATCATGATTTTGATATTTGGGTCGTGAATCCCCATTGGAAATTGTATTTTTTGAGAAAGTGTGTGTTATAAGCACGTTGATGTTGAATGTTTGAGATATTTTGAATGATTTGACCTTTTGGTCTTAATGGAGTTGTTTTGAACTCGAGTGTCAAAGAAATCCACAACATGGTTGATTTTGATAGATGGGAAGCATGATGGCTCCCGATGTATATTTATATATTACTGAAATTGCTTTGTTGTAGATTATCTTTGAAATGATCTGAGCTAAGTCCGGGAGAAATCTTTAGCACCGAGTAGGAGGTATAAAGCGACCTTACTTCTCTAGAACTACGTGCCCTCGTAGGAGTGATCCTAAGGCTGATTTATATAGTGATCACTAGTTTGTGTGGATTTGATATTGATAGTCCTACTCTGATGGCAAGGATAGGAAGGCTCTCCCCAACGTGGGTTGTACGTTGGACTCCATGTAGCTCACATGGTTTATGTCGGTTATAGGATGTGTGTTTCCTTGTGTCTATGGTGAATGGTAAAGTGATTTGAAAGTGGAATTGTGAAAGTTATTCTTTCAAAAGATTTAAATGATATTTACATTATGAGAATTGATATTCTTGATGA
>NC_061117.1:211047277-211047621 GCF_002878395.1 Capsicum annuum
AGTAAAGTGATTTGAAAGTGGAATTGTGAAAGTTATTCTTTCAAAAGATTTAAATGATATTTACATTATGAGAATTGATATTCTTGATGAACTGAAAGTGATTGACAAATTATATAATGACTCACATGTGTTATTGTGCTTCTTTCATCCTCTCATGATTATGATGATTTTGTTCGGGCTATGTGAGTATTTCTTACATCCTGCATATTTCTTATAAATATTTATGATGATGATGTTTATGAAACTGCACACACCCCTATATACTCGGTTCCTTTCCATGGTACCGACCCACATCTTCGGATGTGGGCTGCATTTTCTCGGAATATAGGTTCAGGTGCTCAGAT
>NC_061117.1:211047721-211053023 GCF_002878395.1 Capsicum annuum
TCATCATAAATATTTATAAGAAATATTTATGATGATGATGTTTATGAAACTGCACACACCCCTATATACTCGGTTCCTTTCCATGGTACCGACCCACATCTTCGGATGTGGGCTGCATTTTCTCGGAATATAGGTTCAGGTGCTCAGTTCTAGGTTCAACAGTGATCCTTCGGGCACGCTGTTCTACATCCTCTGCTGTGGTGAGTCCTCATGTTCCGAGAACGTGATGTCTGATGTTAGTTTCACAGAATCGTTTACATTCGATAACTGAATATGAGTCAGTTGGGGCATGTCTCAATGGCTCGCTGGTTTTATTGATTTTCTTTGAGGCTTGTCAGACTAGTATAGATGTTGGGAGTTGACTAATAAGTCTTATTTTGTTATCTTTCTAAAATTCTTTTATTCTTGGATGATGATTACTCTGTTGATATTTGAGGGTTATTTATAGAAACCCCGTTGATTTGTGTTGAACTGAATGAAAATGGCTCAAAGGGTTAGCTTGGGGCTACTCGTAGCCTCAAGCACCGTGTGTCACTCTGGGACCCGGTTTTCGGGGCGTTACACCAAGAATCTAATTTCAAATTCAAAGTTTTGATTATTACAAGTTATTGTGATTTTAAATTGTGATTTTAACCATGATTCCCCATGAATCTTAATTCTATACCATGGCTCAAGTGTTTGATGAAATGCCTACAAGAATGAATTTTGAATAAATGCTTTCACATTATGTTCTAAAAGTTTTAGTACTATTTTGCTGGGGGTTATGAATATCTGAAAATATAGTTGTTTACTTAGTCTTAATATTTGCAGAATAGTTTCAGATATGTTATGAGAATTATCAGTTCGGCCAGTTATAATAATTAGTTAAACTTAGAACAATTCAGTATACCGAGTCAGCTCACTTGGGAGTAAGATTTAGCACCTAGCGAGTACAGGGATGGCGTCTTCTCTGTCAAATAAGCAAAATCGTTATTAGTAGTCTCTGTACTCCAGAACTACGTACCCAGTGTAGGATGAGGGGTCACCCATCAGTTTAGGCTTGACTTCCTCCGGGTCACCCGCAGATTAGGCTTGATTCCGTCCAGGGATCACCCGTTAGTTTAGGCTTGATACCATGGTTCTTTAGTAGCTTAGTGGATCCACATAGCCATTGTTGGTACTCGTGGCACGGTACTAATACCCTTTCAACTGGGGTCACATGTTAGACCCCAGTTTGCTCATTGGGGCATGTCGGTTAGATGATAGCTCTCACAGTCTCAGTCCAGTCATTAGCTCAGTAATTCAGTTTCAATTTTACTTGACCATAACATACAAATATAAGTTATTCACTTATCAGTATTTAGTATCTCAGTTAATAGATTATATTCAGAATATGTTTTATGCTTGATCATGCATTCTCAGTCTTTATAGATTTTATGCATTCTATTCAGTACTTCATGCTATACATTCCATCAATTATTACTCATGAACATAAACCCATGCATATCAACCTAACCTCATTTAGCATACCAGTACATTTAAAGTATTGATCTCACACTCATATATTGTGCTATGATGCTTAATATCATAGGTTCAAATGCTCAGTTCCCTGATCGGGCATAGACACACCAGATTATTAGCTATAGCAGTGGTGAGTCCTCATACTTCGAGGACATGGTTTATTTATCTGAGTTTACCTTTTTAGTTCAGTATTTTCTATTCAGTCGGAGTTAGTTGGAGGTTTGTCCCATCAACTCTACAGTCAGTCAATAGAGGCTTTCATACTAGTACAGACAGTTAGTCAGTTTTCAATTGTCATTATCAATCGTATTATCAGTATTATTAGTGTTGTTTTGTAGACATTATCATAACTATAATTCAAAAACTTATGGAATTTTTCAATCAAGTTCCATAAATACTCTTTCTTTATCAGTTTTATTCAGTGCTCATAGCAGGTACCAGTATCATGGGTCAGCTTGTGGTCCCTTGTGATCATAAGCATTATGTATCGCCTAGGGTGCACTCTCGGGGAATTATACACTTGGTATCATAGCCTAAGGTTTTAAAGTGTCCTAAGGAGTCTGAAAACCGCGTCAAGTAGAGTCTTGTATATGGGTGTGAAGCATGCCGCACTTGTGGACAAGAGGCTACGATGCATTTTAAGAAAAGTTTTCCTTATTTCAGTGTTCATGTCGTGCGATAGAGAATGAGATCTATATAAACTCTCTTTATAACTCATCCATCCTTTCGTGTATAGAAAATACCTCCTAGAAAGAACAACGAAAGAAGAAATAGGAATCAGTCCGCACCTCCACCTGTTTAGGAAGATCCCCTGAATGAGCTTGTCTCTCATGCTGAATTTAGAGCTTTTTTCACTACCTTAGCTTATTCCGTAATTGCTCAGAACAATCTGTAGGCCATTGTCCTATCTAGTCTTTTGATGCATGCTCAGCTAAGTGAGAGAAGGGAGCATAGAGAGAAAGAGAAAAAGAATAAGAGGGCCAGAACAAGTACTTTTAAGCCTAGGTCAAGGGGTAGTAACCGATTCCAATTTTGTCAAAAATTCTCATCCCCAGCTCTGCCTTCACTTAGTGCGCCAGTGCCTAAGTTTAAGAATGATAGTCGAGAGAGAGCACCAATCTCTAAATCACAAGGTTATGGGAAGGGTGTTCATACTAATCCGCCTTGCAAAAAATATGGTAAGAATCACAAGGGTATGTGTAGAGCCGATAGTAATGTGTGTTTTTGATGTGGCAAGTCAGTCCACAGAGTCAAAGAATATCCTAAGGCTGGTCCACAGAGTGAGCACAGTCATCCTTCAGTCCCATCCGATCGCTCGACTCAGTAGGGTGCTACTTCCGGTGCAATTCGTTGTTCGTATCAGAATAGACTTTATGCACTCCAGTCCCAACATGATCCAAAAAGTTCTCCTAATATAGTTAAGGGTACGTTAAAAGTCTTTCATCTTTATTTTAATGGTTGTTAGCTCCGAGGCTTCACTTTCTGTTATAACCCCCTATGTACCGTCAACTTTAGTATCAGACCCGAAATATTAGTGAAGCCCTTCTCAGAATCTACCTCAGTGGGTAAATCTATCCTAGCTAGATGGGTATACAAAAATGGCCTGATTTTAGTATCCCAAAAAATCACTTCAGTTGATTTCAGAAATAGAGTAGTTCGGTTTCAGTTTTTAAATGAACCAGTCATTGAATAGAGGGGTAGCACCTCAGTGCTTAGGAGTCAGACGTGTCTTTAGATTCTTTCTAAATATCCTATGATAGTATATGATCTAGAATTAGAGGCATGAAACCCATAGTCTAGCAATAATATTAGAGTAGGAATAGTGTTATCTAAATTTGAGCAGAGGATGTTTCATGGTCTAGTTGGATGTATGCAAGAAATTAGGTTTGTTCATTTGAAACATATGTTGTGGATGTGATGTTTGTAGGATATGATGAAAGTAGTATGGTTATTACAGATTTAGGGATATCCAGGATATGTGTTAGAGTCTAAGTTTGAATCTTTGAAGATTTAGCTAATAGAAAGAAGAGTTGAGAATTCTAAGTTAGTCAGTGTTTAAGTTGTTATGTGATGATTAGGCTATATAAAGTTAAGAGTGTATCTCAGAAGGAAGTATTAGCAATGGGTCTTACATTTCAGGTGCAGTCCTTTAGGGGAAATTTATCATTTATGGGTATTATTACCCCAGATTATAGAGTAAAGTGGTGGCATTTAAGTTTAGAGTTTGATAAGTGGTTCACAGACTTAGAATGACCACTTTAAGCTGAGGGGGAGAAGACAGAACAAGTAACCAAGTCAATAAGTAACCAAGTTAGTCCCTCAGATTATACTAGTAATGCTAGTGTATTGTAGAACATCAGTAGGGGAGAAAGGTGAGTGACCCATTCTTTTCTTAATGTAGAGTTTTGTACTTCCATCATCACGATATCTACTTATGCTTTATATGTCAGTTTCATGATCACAGCTCACATTCTTCTACATCATATAGAATCATGTGTGCTTCTAGTTCTTAGTATAATGAGTTCCAGTTTGATCAGCTATATGAATCATGTTCCATGAATGTAGAAACTCCAAACTCAGTTCATGCAACTTATGACTCATATACTGATGTTTTACAGTATGCCCAGTTCCCATTACTCATGCTATACTCTTAATGATCAGCGAAATTTAGATTTGTGTTATGTATGTCCTCAGTTTAGACCTCTTTGAGGAATTTATGTCATTCATACTCTATTCTTCAGGCCTCAGTTAAGTATCAAGGTTATTCACAGTATCTCTTCATGTCTCAGGTCCCCATATGTCTAACCTTTCAGTGACCCCCTTATAAAATGATATGATGATAAGTAATTTGTTTAGATGTAAGAGAGTAAATGTTCATGTTAAGGAAAGATTTGAAGAATTATTGAGGCAAGGCTTTTGATATATGTCAAGGTTAGTTGAAAATTTCATGTATGCGTTTCTTGGGGATAGCACCTGAAGCTTATTGGTAAAGGCATTAGAGAATATGAGGAAGATACCTATGTGAGTTTTTGTTTAGAAAGGCATATATTGTTAAGAAAATATGCTTGAACATCATGTTTATATGTATGTGGATAAATGCATTGGGCGTTAGTGAATTCTTAGTAAGAGATTAAATGTAGTTGTTGAAGTAGTAACAAGAATTATTCATGAAGTTAGAAGTTGTGAAAAGGCAAGGTGCATTGAATTCATGACTCAGACATGTATTACAGTGTTAGGTGTACATTTTGTAGATTTGGGTAGGCTTGAACATAGTGGGAGAATTCAGTCCAACTCAGACCTCAGTAGGTAGAGTTATCAGTGCCCATGTGAATATTTTCAATATCCTCAAGTGAAGTGCGGTGTTGAAGTAGAAAATATAGTTGAGGGAAGTAGTTGAGAAGTATGGCTAAGATTGTAAGTTAGTAGTTGTAGTGCATAAGGCTTAGTAACTCTATCCTAGCTGATGTTTCATGGGCATGTGTCCCATCTTATAGAATTTTAGCCATGTTGTGATGTCTTATTTAGGCCATGCCAAGATTCTTTGCTCCCTAAAGTCATTAGAATTTCATAGAAAGAGTGTTGAAGAAATACTTCAGTTAAGTATAAGCTTTTAGTATGAGTTAGTTGTATAGCCAGTAATTCGGTTTAGCAATCAAGTAGGCAAGTTCCTATGGTTTTCATATCTCCCATTCTGGAGGAAATTCCTTCATGACCATTCAAATCATAACTTTAGTCCAATTCATGCATCATGCATCATTTTCAAATTTCAGATATTCAGTCATGATTCAGTTTGTAAGTGTCT
>NC_061117.1:211056023-211061740 GCF_002878395.1 Capsicum annuum
TTCGAGCTCATGAGAAATGAATTATAGTGCTTTGATAGTTTTATGAGAGAGTTTTATGCATATTAAGGCCTTATATAACTCCTAGCTATCAGACGAATCAAAATATCCCTTACCAATTCAGTTGTTGAGAAGAACGTTCCTATAGTCAAATTCAAAAGAGCATATCTTTTGTTCCACAGAGGATTTTTCAGCTCAAGAACCACCAACTGTAGAAAATTGAATTAACTTTCTAGAGATACCAATTTTGCCTAAATCTGATACCTGGGTGAGAAGTTATGACACTTTTAGTGAAAGGCAATAGCCCATCGCGATTAGGCTGTGTCGCGGTGATGGCCAAAATCATGTTCGTCCTTTTCCAGTGGAGCACTGCAATGGCTTCACGTCACGCCAAGGGTCATTTTCACGTTCGTTCTTTTCCTGTGGGCCACCTCGATGGCGCTGCGTTGCGCCAAGGTGCCAAATTGGGATTTTCCATTTCCAGCGGCACAACGCGATAGCACCACGTCGCATCGGAGCCAAAAATTGAGATTTATCAGTCTGCATTTTAAATTTCCAGGGACCGTTTAGTCTTTTTCCATAGCCCCAAATCCATCTAAAACATAAGATTAAAACCTTAAAAGGGCATTATGTGCCCCATCATTCATAATTTCCCTCCAAGAAACTAATTCTCTCTCAAGAACAAACCTTAGCCTTCAATATTCAAGCTTAAGTTTCAAGAAAACCCTCAAGAACCTTCACGAATTCCTCAGTCAAGGTATGTTAAATGTTTATCCATGGGCCCCTTTCACCCATGGATTCCAAGAATCTAATTTCAAATTCAAAGTTTTGATTAGTACAAGTTATTGCGATTTTAACCATGAATCTTAATTCTATACCATGTTTACATGAAATTGTTGTTGTTATTAAATCCTACACATTTGAATAATGTTGTTCGCTGATTTGAATCATAATTAATGATGTTGATATTGAAATCATGTTAGTACCACAAGCTTAAAACTATTCCCATGCTTAACTTAAACTATGAGCATCAAGTGTTTGATGAAATATCTACAAGAATGAATTTTGAATAAATTCTTTCACATTATGTTCTAAAAGTTTTAGTACTATTTTGCTATCATTGCTATTGAGTCTGGGGGGTTATGAATACCCGAAAACATAGCTTTTTACTTAGTCTCAGTATGTTTAGAATAGTTTCAGAAATGTTATGTGCATTATCAGTTCAGCTAGTTATCATAATCAGTTAAACTTAGAACAGTTCAGTATGCCGAGGCAGTTCAGTTGGGAGTAGTATTTAGCACCGAGCAATTGCAAGGATGTCGGCTTTCCCGTCAGATAGGCAGAGTCGTTAGTAGTAGTCCCTGTACCCCAGAACTATGTAGCTAGCGTAAGATGAGGAGTCGCCCGTCAGTTTAGGCTTGACTTCCTCCTAGAGGTCACCTATCAGATTAGGCTTGGCTCCGTCCAGGGATCACCCGTCAGTTTAGGCTTGATACCCTGGTTCTTTAGTAGCTCAATGGATCCACACAATCAGTGTTAGTACCTGTGGCACGGTACTGACACCATTCCAACTTGGGTCACAGGTTAGATCCCAGTTTGCTCATTGGGGCATGTCGGTTAGATGATAGTTACCACAATCTTTGTCCAGTAATCAGCTCAATAATTCAATTTCAGTTTTGCTTGACCATAGCATACATATATAAGTTATTCACTTATCAGTATTTAGTATCTCAATTACAGATTATATTCAAAATATGTTTTATGTTTGGTCATGCATTCTCAGTGTTTACAGGTTTAATGCATTCTATTTAGTACTTCATGCTATACATTCAGTCACTTATTACTCATGCACATGAACCCATGCATATCAGCCTAACCTCATCTAGCATACCAGTACATTCAACATACTGATCGAATACTCGTTTTTTGTGCTATGATGTTTATTATCATAGGTTCAAACGCTCAGTTCCCTGATCGTGCATAGACACACCAGATTATCAGCTGTAGTAGTGGTGCATCATCATACTTCGAGGACCTGGTTTATTTATCTGAGTTTACCTTATCAGTTCAGTATTTTTTATTCAGTCGGAGTTAGTTGGGGATTTTTCTCATCAGCTCCACAGTCAGTCAGTAGAGGCTTTCAGACTAGTACAGACAGTTAGTCAGTTTTCTGTTGTCATTATCAGTCGTTTTATCAGTATTATCAGAATTGTGATTTAAAACCTTATGGCATTTTTCTGTCAAATTCCACAAATACTCTTTTGTTATCAATTTTATTTAGTACTCACAGCAGGTACCAGTATCATGGGTTAGCTTGTGGTCCCTTGTAACCGTAAGCATCATGTAGCGCCCAGGGTGCACTCTCGGGGCATTACAGTATTATAAAATTAATAATATTTAATAAAAAAAGGTAAAATAAATATAAAATAATAAATTAACTCTTGATGTTCTAAATTAATTTGACATCTTATATGAGGCTCACTTAATTTTTTTTCACAAGTATTTTTTATAGCAATTTTGCTATATCACTTCTAATTAGTTATTATGAGTCATTCAAGAAGATGTGCCGATTTTGCTACTTCAATCGTAATATTTGATTGACTCTAGAAATTATATCAATGTCGCTTAAATTGAAATAGAAAATTATATTATAAATCACAATAATTAAAAACTTAAATTACTTTTAAAATATAAATTGACTATCAATACCACAAAATTCTGAACAAGAAGAATATTATAAATTACAATGCCAAACAACTTAAAATAACAAATTACAATGCCAAAAAAGTATTATAGATTACAATAGTGAACAACTTAAAAAATCTAAAAACATATTAAAAATATAATTAATTATTTATTTTTATTTATATCACATAAATTAAACAAAAAATAACATATATTAAGGTTGTGCTGGCACGAACCTTCGATATCTAGTATAAATATAGATTATAGATATATGATAACAAAATTGAAAATAAACACTTTATAATATATCAAACAGAAAGAAAAATAGTACATCTGCCATCCATAAAAATGTAAACGTTTTTTTGTAACCTAATAGGAGACGAAAAACAACACAAAAAGGTAAAAGCTTCTATAAGATTGGCGACAATAAGTTTAATAACAATCTTAACTGATTTTTTATCAAAAAAGAAAACTTCACCTCCACCTATACCACTCTACCAGTTACCCATTCAAGGGCCTGATTTAGTTGGGCTGGAATCTTTATGGGCCTCATTTGGATCAAAATTCTTCGTCTTACGGTAGGCCTTCTCAAGCTCCCTAGCTTTCACATATGTAGATTGAGCCCAATCATCAATTTTGGGCAGTGTGTAATTCTGTGCAATATATCATAATATCTCTATGTTATATTCGGTTAATCTTACTTCTATCGGCTTAATTTATTTTGTAAATATTTACGTGAAAGATTTAGTAGATCAAAATATATGAGAGCAAACTTCAATTAAATCATAATAAAAAATTACTATGATATCGACAATACGTTTTTCGCCTGATCAGATTATTTTTAAAGTTTCGTCAACTAAACCATAAATCATATTTTTCGTAGAGGATAATAGACGAATCTATGAGATAATTACAACACTAAAAGCTCGTCATCTATTGTAAAAAAAGGTAACACGATCTATATTTCATACTTACATAATTACAAGTACTTAAATACAAAAAAACACTTTCAACCCTAACCACAAAAAGAGAAAAAAAAAAACTAGAAAAGGGAAGAAATACTCTAATTAGATTGATATAAGAAATAAAATAAAAGAGGAAAAACAAAAAGCATAGGATTTGTCACTCCTCCAACATAATTAACAGATCACTCTTGACCAGCTTCATTTGGGTTGAAATTCTCAGGCCCATAGTTGTTGTAAGGCTTATTGAGATCCTTGGGCCTCATCAAGCTAGGGTGGATAGTGTTATTTGGGTTCTGCTTTTCATGAACTTCATTAAGATCGTAAGTCTCGGGCCTGTAGTAAATCCCTTCAAGATCCATAGGCCGGGCTCGATCATGACGGAGAACTTTATTATTGTATTGTTCTTCATTACCATAGAAATTCTCGAGCCTATGATAGTTTCTCTCATGATGCTTGGCCCGAAACAAGCAATCACGTACCCGATGACCTTCATTAGAATTGAAATTATCGGGCCTATGATAAGCCTGTTCAAGCTCACGGGCCTTCACACAACACGAATGAACCCAGTCACCTATTCTAGGAACTTTGTAGTGTTGGGCAACGTACACTCCACAAAGAGAGCCCAAAATGAATGTAAAGCCTCTTCCAAAGCCCATTTCTCTATGTATTAATCAAAATTTTTCAATTGTATTCGTTCCTTAATTACTATTTACTAGTTTTGCATGGGAGGGTTCTTATTTATATCACCTGGGGAAGTACCTCCAACTGTTTCTAAATTGGATATCTTGTTTTCCAAGTTCATTTTCTTTATTTTTTAACTTCATTTTGTCCTTAAAGTAATGGTCATAAGAACCCCTTCTCCAAGAGTCAACTTTCCTTAAAGTAATGGTCATAATAAACCCTTCCCCAAGAGAACTTTTCAATTCTAATGAAGTGAATTCTTTGACTTTTCAACATGCATAGGCTGGTGATTGATAATTAACGTGATAAAGATGAGATGGTGCTGATAGAGACTAGATTATGTCTGAGTGGAAAATTTTAAGTCAGGAATTTACTGAATAAATATATTAATATTAGATTTTCATAATTAAAATGGATTACCATTAAAAGTAGATGAATTCATTTCTATATAATTGCCCGCTGAGGCAAAAAATTAAGTATTTTCCCCATCTATTAAATTCTTTGTGGATAGAGTTAATCGGTATATATGCTAATAGAAAGTTTGTGTAAACTGACCAAAACACTACAATAATAAAAAAAATATATATATATATGTGTGTGTGTATGTACATAAATGTATATATATATATATATATATATATATGTATATGTATATGTATATATATGTATGTATTTATGTTCATTTTCTCTTTTCTTCTTGTGATGAGAGAGCTCAAGTTAGGAGAAAAAAGAAAAAAAAATCGGGTGAGAATTGAACTTTAAGATAGAACAAGTAAATTATATCACTCAATTATTTACCTAAAATTTTACCTGCTAGCCAATTCCATTCGAACGAGGCAGAGGAATTTAAATTGTGTTAGGGTTTTTGGAAGAGCAAAACAAACAATAGAAAATAAACTCTTAATTGAAAAAATTATTCTCATATGAATTTTATTAATTATGAGTCTTTATATAAACACATGAATAAAATTGTTGACTCCTCCTACAGCTAAAGTAGTAGACTTTTACTAAAATTAAAAAGAAACTAAATATCCTACTAACTTAATAATTGGACTCCTCCTATAACTAAATAACTAAGGACTCCTATAACTAAACAACTAATTATTATAGAATTCTGTTGTAGTAACAGATGCAATATCTAACACTCCTCCTTGCTTCTGTTGCTGCAATCTAGTAAAGTTGTCTTCGCTTTCTTCTTCCACAAGTAGTGCTTTTGAATCATCTTGAGTGTCTTTGAACTTGCACACTTTTGTGACGTGACCCTTTTTTTTGCAACTTCCTCATAATGCATTAGATCTCCACCAGCAAATTTTTTCTAAGTGTGTTTTCTTTTGCAATATTTGCAAGGTGGATAATCAACTTTTCTTTTTTGGTGATTTACATAAAAAA
>NC_061117.1:211061840-211088390 GCF_002878395.1 Capsicum annuum
GAACTTTAAGATAGAACAAGTAAATTATATCACTCAATTATTTACCTAAAATTTTACCTGCTAGCCAATTCCATTCGAACGAGGCAGAGGAATTTAAATTGTGTTAGGGTTTTTGGAAGAGCAAAACAAACAACAGAAAATAAACTCTTAATTGAAAAAACTATTCTCATATGAATTTTATTAATTATGAGTCTTTATATAGACACATGAATAAAATTGTTGACTCCTCCTACAATTAAAGTAGAAGATTTTTACTAAAATCAAAAAGAAACTGAATATCCTACTAACTTAATAATTGGACTCCTCCTATAACTAAATAACTAAGGACTCCTATAACTAAACAACTAATTATTATAGAATTCTGTTGTAGTAACAGATGCAATATCTAACACTACTCCTTGCTTCTGTTGCTGCAATCTAGTAAAGTTGTCCTCGCTTTCTTCTTTCACAAGTAGTGCTTTTGAATCATCTTGAGTGTCTTTGAACTTGCACACTTTTGTGACGTGACCCTTTTTTTGCAACTTCCACATAATGCATTAGATCTCCACCAGCAAATTTTTTCTAAGTGTGTTTTCTTTTTGCAATATTTTCAAGGTGGATAATCAACTTTTCTTTTTTGGTGATTTACATAAAAAAAATGCCTTTAACCCCCCTCCCCCCCCTCCCCCTGTAAACTCTTCTTTGCTCTTGTGCTTGAAGAGCGCTTATCAATTCAGCAAGAGAGGTGGCAGAGAGATCTGTAGACTCTTACAAAGTGGAGATTTTGGACTCAAATCTCTCAGGAATAGTCACCAGAATTTTTTCAACTATTCTATTTTCTTTAAAATCTTCGTCAAGTAACCTGATTTATTGACAGTCAAAGAAACTCTGTCAGAATACTTAGTGATTGTCTCACCTTCTTGCATCCTAAGAGATTCAAAATCTCTTTTCAAATTCAGAATTTCATTTTGTCTGCCTCGTTCACTCCCTTGGTACTCCTTTTCAAGTTTTTTCCAAGCTTCTTTTGATATTTCACATGAAATGATTTTTGAGAAAATTGAATCAGTAACTGAATTTTGAATTACAATTTTTTCTTTATATTTTTTGGATTTCTCTTCTGAGTGAAGTTTGATTTCGACAGCAGAAGGATTTGTAGGGAGTGGTTGTATAGGATTGTCTTTCTCTACAACTTCCCACAAATCATAAGCTTCAAGATAAGATTTCATCTTAGCTGCACAAATTTGATAGTTTTCACCGGTAAATATTTGTAGGGCATTGAAAGTGAGAGTATTGCTTGTCATGATATGAAAATCAAGATTTAAAATAATATGGGTTGAAAATCGATTAAAAAATATCCCTACATGAAAAATAAAAGTAAGGGTTAAAAATAGTTCTTCGTTAAAAATAAAAGTAAGGATTAAAATTAGGTTGAAAATAGAAAAAAATTGATTGAAAGCTTTTCTTCAATGAATTCACGGGTCCATGAGTATCGATGAAGGCTCTTGATACCACTGTTAGATTTTTGGGAAAAGGAAAACAAATAGTAGAAAATAAACTCTTACTGAAAAAACTATTCTCATATGAATTTTATTAATTATAGCAGATACATGAATAAAGTTGTTGACTCCTCCTACAACTAAAGTAGTAGACTTTTACTAAAATTAAAAAGAAACTGAATATCCTACTAACTTAATAATTGAACTCCTCCTATAACTAAATAACTAAGGACTCCTCCTATAACTAAACAACTAATTATTCTAGAATACTGTTGCAGTAATAAATGCAATATCCAACAAATTAAAGATTGTTAAGATAGGCGAAATCATAATTTGAATGTTATACGTGCTATCATTATCGTTAATGTGAATTTATCATTGCTAATGGAGATTGAATATGGTGTCGATTTAAATTAGTCAATTCGATCTATTTTAGATTTTTGAGTCAATTTATCGACTTCTCAATGTATATAAACAAAAGGAGCATAAGGTAAACAAGATATAACGATTTTAACAACCTAGAGCAAGCTATATATGTGTGTGTGCATATGTTGAGTTACTAAGAGGTGTGAATAGAAAATGAAAAGATGGTATTTTTTTCGAATAGATATTAAAAGAAATGATGCAATTTGAATAGACACCTTATCGGATTGAATAGTTATGACCTTTCCAATGTCTTGTAACTTTCCGAAGAGTTGCATCTTTATGAAGGGGTACACTTTTCTGAACCATTCCTCAGGTAAAGACAATTTTTTAGAGTTGAAAACATTCTTCTTCTTCTTAAAAACTCTCTTGTGATCATCAAACTGTTGAGTGCGTTCGAAATTTTTGAAAGTTTGAGGTATCGCTACTTTCAAAAAGTGAAGAAAGATTCTATAACCTCGGGTACTTAGGGGAATAAATTCCTTAAAGAACACACCATGAAGTAGGTGAACTTGGTTCTTAAATTTCTACTTCATCTTCAATTCTTAATAGTTGATAAACACTTCATTTGATTATTCATTTGAACTTGTGTTTGAAGGTGTTGAACTTCATTGTTATTCTTGAAACTTATTCTTAAACTTAGTTTGAAGTTTGTATAGAAAACATACACATTTTGTACCCGCTGAAACAACAGCATATAGCTCAATTATTCGAATAACATTATCGATTTATCATGCCCTCTTCATAGTTTGATGCATTGACGGAACACAATACTGTCTTTAATGTATCTAGAGTCTAAGTAAGGGCATGCGTTAGATTTAACTCAAACCATTTATAGCTATTTAGTTAATATTTTTTTTAATTAGTAGGTAGGGAAATCACACACCTACTAACTTATTGAAACATAGAAATATATAAGAAAAAATTGTCTTAATAAGTTTGAGTTAGCAGGAAAAGTAAAGAGAAGGACATGATAAGAACTGACCGTCTCACTTATAATATATAACTAGTAATCATACCCGCGCGATGCGTGGTTGTTAAAATTCCATGTATACAAAAATATTAGAATTGCTAACATCTCTATTTATCAATAAAATGATATTCAATAAAAAGTATACTATACTTACAAAAATGATCTTTACTGTAGTTGCTATGCTTCTCAAAGATTTTATTTTACTCTGTAGGTAAATCGAGAGGGTTTTATTTTACTGATTTACTACTTAGATAAATCGAGCGGGCATTGCTTAGTAATTATTGCGGCATCTGCTAGCACTGATGGTGGAAATCGAAGCAGATCAATCAATTAACTTTTCAGCATGAACCAATATGCACAACTAAACAACAAAATCGAAAAAATATATCAAATCAAGAAAGCTAGTCATTATTTGTACATGAATAAGTACTAAAACACTTTTGTAGCGAATTCTAAGAACAAACCGTAATAAAGATATAGTTACAGTAAAAAGCTATAGCTGATAATGACAAATTTTTCACAATTGACTTTTTATTAACCCCCCCCCCCCTCGAAACACACACACATACTCCCCCACCCACCCACTCATTCTATTCATGATTTTCTTTTAACCATTTGTATGACGCCGCTAGAGAATTGTGCATTTAGATTGTCAATAAACGACATTCTCTAATCTTATCCTCTTGGTCTTGACAGAGATTTCACTTGAAGAAAAATACATTATCGCAAATTGATAAAAATTTATTATAATAAAGATTGTGGAAAAAGATATGCATACATGTGTGGGACTAATATTATTCAACATTGATGAACAAAATAATACAAATTTTAAGAGATATGCCAAGAAGTAATTTTTGTGTAGGTTAATAAGACAATCATCACACATCTACAAATAGTGCCTGCTGAAAGTGTTTTCACCATTGCTTACACCAAACTTCATCAGGGAGTGTAAAAGCTGAATTGGTGAAGCTACAATATGATGTACTAATAGTTTTTATGATTTGGTCACATTTGTTGTCTGTTATTTGCTTGAGGCACACATTTATGCAAAGTGATAGGATTAGCAAATAAGTCACAAAAAAGTCATCTACAGAATCATTCGAATTACCCGAATGTAGTTTCAATCCCAATTATCTCTCTTTTTGCAGTAAAGAGGTAACCACAATAGAACTAATTAAAAAATATAAATGAAAGAAGTAATTGTTGTTTCTTTAGTCGCTATCATAGAATTTATCAGAAGTGCATACTTCACTTGAATTACAGTTGTTAGCTTCAAATATGTACTTTATTATTAATAATTTTGTAGGTTCATATAATATGCGTAAAATGATTTATCCAGAAGTAGAATCTTTTTAACATTTAACAGTTAGTATTTAGAGTAGTTCTAATCAAATATTTCTTATACTATAACTTTGATCTCAAAAAAGAGAAATTATGAACTGCAAGAGTACTTACATGGATTGTCGAAGGTTGGTCCTGAGAATCGAAGCTCTAGAAAACCTTGATTCGTTTGAGGTGTATACACCTTAAGAATCTTTATATAATTCAAGGAGAGAAAAGGATATACACAATATTAGAGTTTATTTTGAATTTGAATTGTTGTAGCTTTTTCTGTAACAAAAGATTACCTTTCCTGTATAATAGGCATTAGATAAGGACTCTTATATTTATCCTAAACATGTACAAATTTATATAAAAAGAGATCAAAATCAGCAGAATAAAAAACATCAGCACTTACGTTCTCAAACCTTCCCTGTGCTTAACCTTTCTCGTTCTTTATATGGTATCAGATTTTCCCATCGATCCTATGGCCAATTCTCAAAACTCCAGCAACCTGTTATCACTTGCAAAAGAGTCTGGTTCTTCCACCATTATTCAGCTGCCAAATGTCTCTCTCAAACTTGCTAGAAACATCTATTGTCTTTGGAAAGAAAATACCTTGGACATACTCAAAGCCTTTTCTCTTGACTCCTTTGTCCTTGGTTTCAAATCTCCTCCAAAAACCATTATTGTCGCCCCTCCTACTACAGAGTACGCTACCAGCCAAGCACAACCAGTGGTTACTTCTAACCCTAAGTATGATGAATGGTGACACAACAATCTTCTTATTCTTATTTGGCTTCATCAAATAATTTTTGATCCTCTTCTTGGTCACTTAACTCGAGCTACCTCTTCTTATGATGCTTGGACTAAAATCAAGCATATGTTTCAATCACAGGCACGTGCTCGAGTTATGCAATTAAAATCTCAACTTCAAAATCTTCCTAAAGGCAATCTTTCCATCCCAAAATACTTTAAGAAGAAATGCGCAATCACCGACTCTTTAACAGGAAGCTTGTACATTGTACAAGATGATGACTTCATCTCATTTGTTCTTAATGGTCTAAATTTTTCATTCGGAATTTTCAAGGCTGCACTTAATATGCGTTTTGGTCCTATGACTCCCGAAGAATTGTTCGGACTCCTCCTTCAGAAGAACGCTTAGCTAAAGTAATTCGTTCTACCGCCATTAATACTCAATTTGGCTCTACTCCTTATCATGCCCTCTTAACTCAAAATTTACTTATCCTCCTCCCTCTCCACCAGTTCGTAATACCAACCAGTCATCTATTCTTGGACCACCTCCACTCTCTAATCTTGTTTCCCACAATTCTTATAATCATGCTCAATCTATGGTACTTCAACAGTATTCCCAATCTGCATTCTCTCGGTCCAATAATCGTCAGTCCAAGCGTTGTGTCCCATGTCAAATATGTGGTAAGACTAATCATGAAGCTCGTAATTGCTACCATCGCTCAAATGAAAAAGATTATCCAACAACAAGGCTATCACCATCACGGCCAACTCCCAAACAAGCACATTTTTCTTCTCCTTCGGCTATTGTTGAACCTGTTTAGTATTTTCATTCGGGTGCTACACATCATGTGACCTCAGACATGGCTAACCTCTCGCTACAGCCTTACACCAGCAATGATGGTTTAGCGGTTGGTAATGGTATGAAACTTCCTATTTCGCACATTGGCTCATCAATTTTGTCTACACGCACACAACCCATTCATCTTAAAAATATTCTCCATGTCCCTAAAATTTCAAAGAATTTATGTAGTATTTCTAAACTAACTCGTGATAATAATGTCTATATGGAATTTCATCCTTATGATTGCTATGTGCAAGAAACTGCTTCGAGGAACACTTGATGATGACCTGTACTGTCTTCAACTATCACCGCCTCATTCTCAGTCATCCCCACCTTCCATATTTCTTGGTGAATGCACATCTCTTGTTGGTTGGCATCGTCGACTGGCTCATCCAAATGAAGCTCTTCTTCAGTGTCTTGTGTCTAATTTTAGGCTAACGGTTTCTATCTTTGATTTTCCTAATGTTTGTTAACCTTGTCAACTAGGAAAGAGTCTATGCCTACCCTTTTCCTATTCCCATGTTTCTAGCAGTAGTCCTTTACAATTAGTTTATTCTGATGTTTGGGTACCTTCCCCCGTTCCTTCTATTAATGGATCCTCCTACTTTGTGTTATTCATTGACGATTGCACCAAATTTATTTGGATATATTTCATGTCACATAAATCACAAGTTTTTTAATTTTTCACTCAATTTAAGTCTGCCGTTGAAACCCAATTTTGGGACAAAAATAAAATCAGTTCAAACTGACTGGGGAGGTGAGTACCAAAATGTATCATCATTTTTACAAAATCAAGGAATTCATCATCATATTTCTTGTCCTTATACATCTCAACAAAATGTTGCATCGGAATGCCGAAATTATATTATAATTGAAAAGGGACTCGCTCTTATTTCCCATGCTTCTCTTCTATTTCAATTTTGGGAGCATGCATTTCTCACTGCTACATACTTATCTAATATTACAATATCCTCTTCCTTATCCATTAAATCACCATATCAATTACTTTACAATAATTCTCCTGATTATGGTTTTCTCAAAACTTTTGGTTGCCTTTGTTATCCTTTTCTTTGACCCTACAACCATCATAAAGTTGATTTTTGGTCTCTTCCTTGTGTCTTTATAGGGTATAGTTCTTGTCACAAAGGTTACCTTTATTACCATGTCGCGTCTTCTCGAATTTATATTACTCGCCATATTGTGTTTGATGAGAATACTTTCCCGTATTCCTCCATGTTGCCGATCACAACATCATCCTCCTCCTTTCTCTTTACTCAATCAAGCTTCTCAATGTCCAGTGCATTCTCATTCTCTCCCATCAAGGTCATCATCAAGTCCTCCAGTTGCATTACCTAGCCCCTCATCTGAGCACACTAATCATACATATATACCCTCTACTGTATTCCCTCAAGAATATCCACAAACAGAGTATACACCGACCATTAACCCTCCTGAACACCTGCCACCATCTGGTTCCTCTAACTCGACCTCAACCCCTTTATATTTTGCCCCTCCGACACCTTTCATCATCACATAGTTGTTCGAAGTAAAACTAATTCCTTAAAACCAAAAGCTCTTATAACATCTTGACATTCTCTTCTTTCTAATCCCTCGCACATTCCAGAACCTACAACATATCATCAAGCCTCCAAATATCCTGAATGGAATCATGCTATGCAGACAAAATTTTTAGCCCTTATGCGAAATAAAACTTGGACATTGGTTCCACCGCCGCCTAATTCTAACATTGTTGGTTGTTAATGGGTCTATAGGGTTAAGAGGAAAGTTGATGGATCTATTGAATGTCTCAAATCTCATCTGGTAGCAAAAGGTTTTCACCAAGAAGAGGGTGTTGATTACTTTGATACTTTCAGTCCCATTGTTAAGCCTACAACCATTCGGCTTGTCCTGTCTTTAGCTGTGACAAATTAGTGGCCCATTCTACAACTTGACATTTTAACAATGCATTCTTAAATGGTGATCTCTCTGAACAAGTGTTTATGGAGCAACCAAAAGGATATGTTGATCCTCGTCGGCAACATTTTGTATGCAAATCGAACAAGTCCTTATATGGCCTCAAACAAGCGCCACACGGTTGGTTCAATAAGTTAAAGGTTTTTCTCCTAGGTATTGGCTTCCGCTCTTGTTTATCTGGCTCTTCTCTTTTTGTGCAGCAAACTTATAAGCGCACAACATATGTTCTTGTCTATGTGGATGACTTTATTCTAACTAGCAACGATAGTGATTTTATCACTGCATTTATTTATTCTCTTGATCAACAGTTTTCCCTCAAAGATCTTGGTTCCTTAAATTATTTTCTTGGTATTGAAGTATATCCAACATCAAATGGGATCATTTTATCTCAAGGCAGGTACATTCGTGAATTACTTCGTCGAACTAACATGGTTGATATTAAGCTTATCTCTAGTCCGACTGAACTTGGATCAAGACTTACTCTTTCTTGTGATACCCTGCCTGATGCTTGTTTATACTGTAGTGTTGTTGGTACACTTTAATATGTTACTATCACTAGGCCAGAAATATCCTATGCAGTCAATCGAGTATGCCAATTTATGCAAGTACCCACCACTGCTCATTAGTCAGCTGTCAAACGCATACTTCGATATCTAAAAGGGTCTATCCATGACGGCCTCTTACTACGACCTATGTCTGATTCTAGCCTTGTGGCCTTTTTGGATGTTGGTTGGATCTCTGACCTTGATGATAGTCACTCCCAACATGGTTTTGCATTATTTTATAGAGGTAACCTGATCAGTTGGTCTTCTCGCAAACAAAAGGCTGTGGCCCGCTCAAACACTGAAGCTAAGTATCGTGCTTTAGCTTTTGCAACTACTGAATTAATTTGGGTTCAGCAACTACTTAGTGAACTAAGTGCTCCTCTTACTGCACCCCCTATTGTCCTTTGTGATAATCTGAGTGCACAGTTTTTATCTCAAAATCCTGTCATCCATCAATGGTCAAAGCATATTCGTCTTGATTATCACTTTGTACGAGAGATGGTTGAAGATCAATCGTTAGTGGTTCGCTATGTTTCATCTCAAAATCAACTTGCAGATATATTTACTAAAGCAGTTGGCACAAATCGGTTCCTCAATATTCGATCCAAGCTCATGGTTCGATCCCGAACATGATCTTGCAAGGAAATATTAGAGTTTATTTGAATTTGAATTATTGTATCTTTTTTTGAAACAAAAGATTACCTTTCCTATAGAAAAGACATTAGATAAGAACTCTTATATTTATCCTCAACATGTACAAATTTATATAAAAAGAGATACAGTCAGCAGATTAAAAAACATCAGCACTTACGTTCTCAAACCTTCCTGTGTTTAACCTTTCTTGTTCTTTATACACAACAATATTGCATTTAATTTTTTTCCCATTGTTTCCTTTCAAAGGATCATGGAATCTTAAAATTTGCACTTTATTTTTTTGTCCTTTTCCATGTTATACTTAAGATATGAAGTGTAGAAATCCTCATAAAAACATAGAAAAAAAAATTAAGAAATGCAAAATTTTCCGTTGTTGTATGAATTTGTTTAACATGTTTCAGGTTTTAAGAATTGCAAACATCTCTATTTGTCAATAAAATGATATTTAATCAAAATTATATTACACTTATGAAAGATGATCTTTACCGTAGCTGCTATGCTTCTCAAAGAATTTATTTTACTCCTTAGATGAATCAAAAGTACATTGCTTAGTAAAGATTGCAGCAGCTGCTAGTAAACTTTTCAGCATGAACCAATATGGAAAATTGAACAATAAAACCGATATATCAATCAAGAAAGTTATAATAGTTATTATTTGTGCATCAACAATTACTAAACACTTTTGAAGTGAATTATAAGAACAAAGTGTAATAGTCAAACATTTTTTTTCCACTAACATATCTGCTAAATATGGTCTGTAGTAAAATTACAGCTATTGATAAAAGTTCATATCAATGTTATCTGAGGAACAACCAGGTCGTTTTTGTAGCAGAGAAGGTCACAATTTCAAATTACTGACCTAGTTTATGCAAACAAACATTTCATTTTTCATGTCATATATTTGTCTCCAAAGAGGAAAATACTACTCCCTTCATTTCAAAAAGAATGACCTAGTTTGACTTGGCACGGAGTTTAAGAAAATAAAGAAGACTTTTGAATCTTGTGGTGTTAAATTAAAGATATGTCAAATGTATCAAAATGTCCTTCAATCTTGTGGTGTTAAACATGTCATGTGGAAAGTTAAAATTAAAAATTTTCTAAAAAGGGAAAAGGGTCATTCTTTTTTAAATGGATTAAAAAAGAAAGTAGGTCATTCTTTTTGAAATGGAGGGAGTACCAATTCAAAAGTAATGAATTATGTCTATGCTAATCATATGGACGCCATATTTATTTACTATCAATTTATTTCAGACATATGCCGCGTCCAATTTAATAGAACCTAAACAATATTTGAAGAAGGCAACAACAAGATGAAAATTTATACATTTCCAGTGATAATTTGAAAAGAAGTAAGGAGAAGACTGAGAAACTTACCTCAAGTCCTAGCCCAATAACACAACACATCTGATAAATGAGAAGGTTGAAAGGGTCTTGGCTCATATCTCACCCCAAGAATACAACACTCCTGTGGTTCTCTAATTTATAAATTTCAAACAATGATATGTATGAAGGTCAAAACAAAGGGGAAATGTGCAAGAAAAGTGAAGATAACTGTTTTTCCAATGTCTTACCAATTGATGTGTTAAAGTGATGATATCGTTGCATTCGTAACTTATAACCATAATGGGAAACATGGAAGGACAACTTCAATATAGGAACATAAAGAAGCGGTATTTTGATTGTAGAAACAGGTCTGGTAATTAAAATACTGAAAAACAAATGTCACATAATATGATATTGGCAAAAAATGTTTCTAAATTTTGAAGTTAGATAGTAATTAAAAGTTGAAATAACATAAAACACAAACTCAATGTAAAGAAAACATAAATCAAAGAGTCTACCTCTTAGGATTCTTACCTCCATAACTTTTCTATTTTGAGGGACAAATTTAAAATGGATCTAAATCAGAACCTTCAAATATTTGAGGGAATTTCGAGAAACAATGATAAATCTCCTATTTTTCTTCATTAAACAATTGTTACGAATTCCCATTTGTTGTTATGTCTACCTCAAATTCACCTGCCATAAAACTGTCACCATCAAAAAGAACAAAGAAACTACTAATCTGTAGTAGTTACATTCAAGTGTTAACTGATAACCAAATAGAGTCTGTCTTTTGAATTCTTACCCCTTATGATAATATATATAAAATTGTAACTGTAATTCTGAGTGGAATGTTATATCCAAATCATAATAAGCTTAAACTTCAATTATAATAGAAATAAACTAAAAATAATGAAGGAAAATAAGATCTCATCAGTTACATCTAAGTGGAAAAAAATTCCATTCGGACATGTCTTATAAGAGTTAATTTTTTTAAGATACCATCAATTGGATTATGTTATCAGTAAACAACAACGGAATTTCAACATGAATTATAAAAAAATGTATGGACAAATATAAAAATAGTTGACCAAGGATAATTCCCCAAATTTTGGCATGTCGATTTATATACACATAGATGAAGATTTGCTTTTAAGTTGTAGAAACTATTTTCTAGTCATTATTTGTTGAAATAAGATATATAGGTTGCAAACTTCTCCAGTAAGAGAAGAGAGAAACTGATTTCTGTAGTAGTTATCCTATAAGAAGTTGTATAAGTTTAAAACTTAAAACATAGGCGGAAGAAATAATAGGACTCAAACTTATCTATATAATTTTTAAAAACTGGCAACTGTAAAATATGTGTCAAAATTTGAATTTATTTAAAAATGCTTAAAGTAAATAAAAAATAGTGGTAACTAATAACTAATTTAACTATCTGTTTTCCTAATCTACCAAGTGGCTTATTGTTGGGTTGCCACTTGACTTAATATAGAGGTCTTGTCCTCTCCTTTTAATAATATATACGTTTTAATAATATATATATAGATATATAGATGAGAAAAGCATCTCCATCAGTAAGCTATGTACTACACAAGTATCTACATTTGTCTTCTTATTAATTAACCAATTCCAAATGAATGACGCAGAGGAATTGTCACCACCTAATTTCTCAGGTTATGATGGCGCCTACCATAATCCACCGTAGGCAAGCCAACCCGTAGTCCGGAATGGCTAGTAACGGATTACTCAATGATATAAGGAAAAATGCAGAATAAATGACATAAAGATGAATACATTATAGAATCCCAAAACCTGGGGGTATCAGTACAAGAGCTTCTAAATAGAATAAGAGTACAAAAGTGAACTATCGAGAGAATTACCCTGATACAACTTATCTCTGCATACAACATAGAGATTAGTCTAATACATAAGAGAGATGTGAGTAATACTCCGAACGTTAGGAGCTTACTCTAAGTCTCCGAACCTTGGCTGCTCCACATGAGATACATGTCAACAGTGATAACCCATCCTATCATCTACAAGATGCAGAAGTGTAGTATGAGTACCAAATGAATGGTACTCAGTAGGAAACTGCCAACTGAAATATAAAGATAAAGCAGATATACACATCCTATAAACGGAATGAAACCTACACCCAAGAGTCCAGAAATCATATCACAAGTCAATGAGATAATAAGGAACAACTATCCTATTTAGGTCCAAGAGACTAACATAATAAGACTAAAGAAGCATCAAGGGTGAACTATTCTATTCCAGCTACATTCAATAGACGTCAATGCTATACAATATATCCCAAGACAATATACAAATAAAGGGAGAATGAAATATATATAGCAATTACAAGGCGAAGAAATGAATATACAATAAGAACAAACAAAGCGAGGGATATACGATAATATCATAGCTTCATATAGCTAGATATATATATATATACATATATATACATATATATATATACATACATACATACATACATATAGACGTGAGGCCATCTCAAAAAATAACCTAGATCATCATATTCTCATATTAAGACCTCATTAGAATACTATCAAGATTTAATACCATCATACTCAAGATTTCTAATCCACATGGCTATACATGATATAATCGTGCATAATAATGCAATCATAAGATAGAAGAGGCCGAATACATACCTCAAATTCCAATACTAGATCAATGACCAATCTGCCATAAGTTAGCCATAGTAATGATCATAACAATAATAATAACTATATCAACATCAACGTGAATAACCAAATACTTCGGACAACCAAATACCTAGCCGAGCATATGCATACCCCTACCACCCCAGACTTGGAAGGTTCAATCAACACATAATTACACAAGGCATATTCTTCACCTATATCTATACAACCATCCCATACCAGCTGATAGACATAGGCACATACTGGCGATAGGGTATGCTCATGCAGGAATGAATGCAAGGTATACAATCAATATCATAACTCATCATAACTATCATCATCATGACCATCATCATTTTAATCAACCTTCGGTCTTGCCGGGTATAAGTGTATCACAACAGTATCCTCCGGCCTTGTTGGGTATCAATATATCATCATAGTATTCTTCGGCCTTATCGGGTATCAATATATCATCACAGTATCCTCCGGCCTTGCCAGGTATCAATATATCATCATAGTATCCCCCGGCCTTGTCGGATATCAATATATCTTCATCAATTAATGTAAAAGGATAACATAAATCAAGTACTCATAACCAACAATGTAACACCATAAAGATGAATATCTCATCAGTATATTCTATCTATCTATTGTTAACTAACCAGTACTCATTATTGCATCGCTAATTCACTAGTCATCATCTAGCAAAAGACCACTATCATCATTCAAACACATATCAACCTATATCTATTAATCATTATTAACTACTTATCTCTTATCACTAACCTCTTTTATTATCTAACCTCATTAATATACAAATCCTCATTTAACAACTAAACAGCATTGTAAACTTTGTCATTAATAACAACTAATCTTCACCTATGCTAAACTCGACAACACCATTAACGATGCATCAAATATCTCTAGGTACCATAATTCAACTAAGCAAGGTTCATTAAGTAGTTCATTAGATTCCTAGTCATCAAGTGCTATAGTCATCTAATAGGTCAACTAATTACCACGTAGCTTAACCTTTAATTAGGAAGAATAGTCATGAGATCGCATCATATATAGAATCACATCAATTATTGATATAATAATCATGAATGTACCGAATCTATGCATGCCATCACCAGTATTCAATCAGTGAAACAATAAGCATCATACCGCATCTTTCTCCATCCCATACCGGAGAGATGTGTATATGCACATACATATAAATTCATAAACTGTAACTATATCCTTTACAAGGATAAACACTTTCCGAATATCCAACCAATATCTTAACATGGTCTTCAGCCCAATAGTATATCCGGAATAATCACAATAATATAATCACGGCCTTTGACCCATATACATATCCGAAACTCATATCTGTAATCATATTTATAAGCCATAGCATATCTCTAATAATCTCCCGTATAAGAAATATCTCGCATAAATAAGGTATGATCTCAATAAGCATATAATCATCTCTCACATAGGATATCTCATATCAATAGGTCACACATCATGACTATAAAAAATATTATCTCTCTAGGCCAATCATCATATCAAAGAGGAATATCGTCTCTATAGGTCATATATCATATCTAAGAGGAAATATCATCTCTAAAGGACCACTATCGAATCTAAGAGGAATTGACATCTCTATAGGCCATTAATCATAATTCGGTAAAAGTCATCATAATTTATTAATTCACCAAGCAAATCTCATAAATAAGGCTCATTAGTCTCAACTAGGCCTAACATCCGCAACTAAGTCCACAAGGGCTTATACAAGTCTTGACCTAAGTGGGCCGGGCGAACCCGCTTCTAATCCTCAATTTCCATATTTAGGCAATCTACACCCCCAAACTAGGCTAAGGTATCTAGTTCACTTTTAGATGTCAAGTAAGTCGTAACCAATCCTAAGATAGGAACTTCGTCTAAAAACATGAGCATTTAAATCAACTCTACCAAAATTACGGTTTCAAGACCACTAGACTAGCCCAACTAAGGTTAATCATAATAACCATGATTTTAACACTTTAACCACATCCCAAACCTAAAATCATATCATATTCATGCTACAAATTAGTCCAATCTTGGGAGAAGGCAATAGGATTCTAAAAGGTCGTATGCATACCACCTTATGAGTCTGAAACCCTCATATAATATCAAAAATTTTAATATTTAATACCAAGTCATTCTATGCATAATCAAACCTAACATTCACATTCACACGCAATATATATCACACATCATCTATGGCCGAACCATAAAACCTCAAATTGTTCTCCAAGTGCCCATCTTCACTTCACAATTCCAAAATGTCATCACTCTATCAAAATAGAAATCTACTCATCAATACGAGTCTAACAATATCCATATTGACTACTTTTGATTTAGGGTCAAAACGGACCCCCAGAACGGATTTTTGAAAAAAAAGAGAAAAATCGGAACTTTACTTCAAAAATGTGTTCCTCATATTTTTAGAAACCTACATCTGAAAACCCATGTCAAATCGAGTAAAAAATGAGGTTTAAATCGAAGAAAAAATATTTTTGAACTTCACCGGGTAAAATCTTTGAAATTCGAATTAAAATAAAAAATTTGAGTTGTTTTGACGGTTAAATTGATGAAAAACTAGTAATTCTAAGATAAAAATATTATTTAAGTAAAAAGGAGTGAAATTGAGGTTTAAAATCAAGCCTTATGATTTTTGGGGTTTTGAGAAATTAATCAAGAAATTTATAAGAAAAGGGTGAATTCTTACCTTAAATTCGTAATAGAATCAAGAAATAAATGTTAATCTAGCTTTCCGAGCTTCCACCAGTTTCACTCTCAAGAGAAAAGATGAAAAATGAGCTTAAAACTACTTTAAATAGTGCAGAAAAATCTGTACAGCTTTTTCCCCCTTTCAAACGGACTTCAACGAGGTGCCCGAAATTTGTTCAGAGTCCGATATACGCAAACGAACTATGTAACCACGCTAAATTCAACGCTACGGACTCAATGAAAATATCATATTTTTAAAAAAATATTATTTTCATAATGTTAACCCCCAAAATCTGAAGCAATAATTTTTCAAACCGAGGGTCGAAATGAGATTTAAAAGCCGTAAATCACACCAAATATGTTATCATCCTAAAATTGATATTCCGGATCTGATGCCGAAGTCGTATTTTGCATCTGAAGTTGTTTCAGTCAAACATGGATCCCACACCCATATTCTTGATTGTCCAACTTTTCGATCAATAGGTTGAAATGAGCTCGGGTACATTGAGACCCGAACCACAGATCTACCTAGCCTAAAATTGATATTTCGGATCTGCTGGTATAGTTAGAATTCGCATTTGAGATTGTTTCACGGAAGTTTTCACGTAGTGATCATTTGAAACCAGCAAAGACTTCAAAACAGGGAATTGACTCTAAAAACCAAATGAACTGCCCGGTAACCGAACCGTCAGTTCCAACAAGTCATAAATAACTTGGGGCAGCTATGGAGAAGCTCAAATGATGGAAATAAGTGTAAATATGGAAAATGACTACAGGAATTTGAATATCGTTACATTTAAATTAAATCACATTGAAGATGGAGGAAGACATCAAATATGCATTGGAATATAAATCTGAAATGACCAACTGATCATTTTGTAGGCCTAGTTTTATTTGTAGCCCACATGGCTATTGTTGGACAAATATGACCAAACAACCTATAATTGTGAACTTCATTCATTTCCACTTCATTCCTTATCTTCATTTCATGAAAATATCCTCAGAACCATAACTGACCCACTAGTTAGGATATATACCTATATTCTACAAATTGCACTATATAAATTCACAAATGAACCTAAATTTGTTACATAAATTCATCAAAATATTTGTACAAAGCTAGCTAGCTACTAAAACAATGTTTGGTTCTAAGGTAATTTCATTTTTTATTTTGTTCAATATAGTGTTTTTCACATTTGTTTGGTCTCATAATATACCATGCCCTCCAACTCCAAAGAGGCATCCAGTGAACATTTCAAGTAAAGCTTTAATTCGTTGAAAATACAAACTACTCTTACATTCCATGAATATAAAAGTTGTCAATGTTATTATAGGCTTATTGTAACACCCTGTATTATTCTTGACTCGATTCAGCTCTTAGTTGCAGGAATAAGGGGATTAAGGCCTAAAAGTTTCAATAAGTGTTGGGGACTTAGTCATTTTCAAGACCCCTAAACTTCGAGGATTTTTATTTTGATCTTTCCGACCTCGAGACGTTGGTTTTTGTGTTAATTCATCTTCAGAGAAGTAGGAAGTATGTCGCGGGGGAGTTTCGAATTTTTTGGACGAGGTTTGGGGCACGTTTGGACTGTGAATCCAGTGGGTCACCACGATAAGACCGCGTCGCATTGAGGAAAATCAAGTACCGCGATTTGGATCGCGTTGCGGTGACGTTTTTGCGTCCCTTTCTGATTTAAATGGTTGAGGGGTAACTGGGTCTTTTCTCCCTCAACCTAAATCGTCCATAACACGAATTGGGACATCAATTAGCGCATTATTTGCCCTTCTTCTCCAATTCACTCTCAAGAAAACCCTCCTCTTTCTCCAAGAACAAGAAATTCAATTCTTTCTTCCCCAAGTAATCTAGAATTCAAGCTCCCCAAGTTCAATAACCTTCAAGAAAAAATCAAGATTAGGGTTTCATTCCCCAGTTAAGAAACTTAAGGTATGTGGGGCTATCCTAACTCTCATGGGCATAGGTTTTATGATTCTTCAAGTTTTAAAGATATATATGCACGTATATGCTAAGGGTTTTGGAAATTGTTTGAAGAGCATGCATCATGAACCCATTTTGATGATAGTGTGCATTTATCATGGGGTTTTTCATAAACTTGATTTATAATCTTGTGCATACATTATTTGAGTTCGAAAAGTGATTTATGAATGTGACTTGTGAAATTTCCTTCCCCATGATGAAATTTATGGTCTTTGCATGTTATGAATTGTGAATTGGGTTTAAGAGCATGAATTTTAAGCTCCTTTTGATCGTAAGATTTATGTACAACTAATTATTAGGGCTGCTTTATGAATAATGATGTTTCTTGAGTTTTAAATGTCTTTTTAACCATTATGCATTGTTGTTTGCACGTTTTCAAAGGGGTATTTCTTATGCTAAAGGAACTTGTGTCTTAACTGAAAGAAAAACATGTGTTGAATAAATGAATTGGCCACCATGTGTTAAGGACTTGAAAAGAGTGTATGTTGCATAAGTCTTCACATGTTTAGAAATAAGAACTCTCTTCTGGTGTTTAAATTCTCTTGGTGGCCATTAATATGTTTTTAAGTAAGAAGGGCTATGGATATGATGTGGTATGAAATGAATGACTTGCAAGTCTGGGTATGACGATACCCGGTGATAATATGCCCTTAACAGAATAAGCATTGAATGTTTTATAAGCATGAAACATTGTTTAAAAGGACTAAAACTGAACTTAAAGAGAGTTAGATGGTTATCCGAAGAAGGCATGAATTCAGATAACTCACAGCTCGAAATTGTATTTTGCCGATGTGGGTTTTTTGTTAAGAAAAAGGTATGTCATGCAAGGAGGAATATTCTTTTTCATGAAAAGATATGTCATGCAAGGAGGCATATTCTTTTTCATGAAAAGATATGTCATACAAGGAGGCATATTCTTTTCTTATGATACGGTATGTCATGTTAGAAAAGAAAAGTAGGCAAAGTGAGAAAACTTCTTAATTCAATTGCAGAATAACAAGAAATCTACTGCCCTTTTATAGGCTTACAACTCAACGATTTAAGCTAAAATATAGGAACTAAAACAAGTAGTGGTGAAACATGACATAAATATCAACATTCCCACTAATAGAAAATAGAAAATAAAAAAACATTGACCAAGTAAAACATAATTCCACTTAGACTAAAAAACAGGACCATAAAGAAAAGATTTTGCAGTGATTGATTTATTGAAGAATTAGTCAACACTCACCCTTTATTCAAAATCACATACTCCCATTTGTAGCCTGAAGAAGTCATGCTTGTTGCGCTAAAGAGATTTCTTATGAATATCAGTAACCTGATTATTTGTGCCACAAAATTTCAATGAGATTATTTCATCAGCAACTAGATTACGAATGAAGTGATAACGGATGTCGATGTGTTTTTTCCTACTGTCAAATGAAGGATATTTTTTCATAGAAATCACCGCCTTGTTGTCACAAGTTGGACCAATCTGGTCTTGTTGAATATCCACTAAAAATTTCCTTAACCAAATAGCTTGGCAACCCGCGGAAGTTGTAGCCATGTATTTTACTTCCGAAGATGACAAGGCAATTGTATCTTGTTTCCTTAAACTCCATGAGATTACTCCAGAACCAAGACTAAAGACATTCTCAAATGTGCTCATGCGATTTTCCAAGTTACATGCCCAATCACTATCAGTAAAACCAATTAATATGAAACTTTTGAGCACCAAATTCCATAGCTTATTATGTCAGCAACATATCGCAAGATCCTTTTGGATGCACTCAGGTGTTGCTTTGAAGGACTATGCATTAAACTTGAAATCAAACTGACAGAGAATGTTATATTGGGCCTTGTGTGTGATAAGTAGTTTAGACCACCAACTAAGCTTCTAAAATAAAAAACATTTGTTGCACCTATACCATCATCAAGTACCATTTTCTCATTCATATTCATGGGCGTGGGAGATGGATCACAATTCAATATGTTGAACTTCTGTAAAAGTTTAGTAGCATATTTTCTTTGAGAAATAAAGATTCCTTCTGAACCTTGTCTCACCTCAAGCCCAAGAAATAATGCAACATACCCAGGTCAGACATTTCAAATTTACCCATCATTCAACTCTTAAATTCTGAAACAAGAGATTCATAAGAGCCCATAGATATAATATCACCGACATAAAGGCAAACAAATAGAAAATCACCATTACCTCATTTCTTCACATAAAGTGTGGATTCATTCTCACTTCTTTTGAACTACTGCTTTTGAAATAAAGGTATCAATTTTGCTATACCATGCCTGTGGAGCTTGCTTTAGACCATACAATGCCTTTTTCAGTCTATATACTTTACTATTCCCTTTACTAGAGATGAAGCCTTTAGGTTGTGAGACATATACTTCTTCATGTAAGTCACCATTTAGGAAGACCGACTTATCATCAAATTGATACAAAGGCCAACCAAGTTGAGCAGCCACGGCTAGGGTAGTTCTAACAATTTCAAAGCAGGTTACTGGTGATTATGTCTCTTCAAAGTCGATGCCTTGTTTCTGGAAATATCCTTTTGCAACAAGTCAAGCTTTATGCCTTTTCATACTTCCATCAGCATTGTACTTCACTTTTAAAATCCATTTTTGCCAGATAACATTCTTCCCTTCAAGAAAATCAACTAACTCCCACGTTTGATTTTTCTTAATGAACTAGATCTCTTCAATCATTACATTCTTCCACTCGGGTCGCTTTCTTCATAACATATTGGTTCAGCAGCTAACAAGGAAAAACTGCAAGATGCATAAATATCTTCTAATGACCAAAACTTTATTGTTGATGTTTTGCTGGATGACGCAAAAGATAAATAGTGGGAGCTTATTGGAATAGAATTGTTGCTGCTACTACCATGAGAAGAATGATTAGTATCACTGCTGGAAGAAGAGGAAGGATCAAAACCTGAAGATTTAAGAATCGCAGTATGCTCTTCTTCTAATTGGACCGGAATATGGATTACTGAATCTTCTTTCTCACCATTCCACTCCCAGCTTGCTTCTTCATTGAAAACAACATTTTTGTTGATAATCACTTTGCCACTAGTAGGATTATATAGTCTATATGCTCTGGATTGTGGACTATAACTAATGAAAATGCATTTCTCTGATTTTTCCTCTAGTTTAGAATGTATATTAACCAAAGCATAAACTACACAACCAAAGACTTTCAAGTGGCTTACTCGTGGTTTCCGTCCCCATGCTTCATATGGAGTTCGATCCAAAACAACTTTTGTTGGAGAGATGTTCAGGAGGTATAGAGCTGCAGCCACTGCTTCTCCCCAAAAGTGATCATGAAGTCCCCTTCCATTAAGTAAACTTCTGGCCATCTCAACCACTGTGTGATTTTTTTGCTCGGTGGCTCCATTTTGCTATGGCGAGTACGGTGTTGTATGCTCCCTGCGAATTCCATTCTCTTCAAAAAATAAATTAAAATCATTAGATAAAAATTCACCACCACGATTTGTGCGAAGGGATTTTATGTTGTAGCCTGATTGCTTCTCCACGAGGGCCTTGAATTTCCCAAAATTCTCAAATGCTTCAGATTTGAACTTTAGAAAGTAAGCCCAACTCATACGGCTATAGTCATCAGTAAACACAAGAAAGTACCGAATCCCACCAATCGACTCCCACCTAATGACTCAGTTTTCATCGGCCACACAAGTTAGCGTGTACAATCTCCAGACAACTACTATCCCTACAATATTTTCCTACGGGGAAAGATTTTCTACTATGTTTTCTGAATATACACCCTTCCTATAGGTCAAGATCACCCCTTTTTGGTAAAATAACCACCATGTTCTTTCTAGTCAATAATTTCAGCCCATTAATGTTCAAATAACCATAGCAAAGATGCCAAAGTTGAGTTTCATTAACATCTTTAGCAACTAACGCATTTTAAACATTATTTGAAATATTTGTTCTGAGTCATAGTCATAATTGTAAAAGTTTGACCAGATTTCTTCTCACTAACAATGCATGAATCATTATCAGACAGAAAAGAGTAACTATTAGAGATAAATTGTCCAACACTTAGCAAATTATAAGCCAAACTAGGAACAAATTGCACATCACAGATAAGTTTAGAATTACCCTGTGTTGTTTTGACAGCTATGATGCCCCTGCCTTCAACTCGTACTTGCTTGTCATCACCGAATCAAACTTTACTTTTTATTGCCTCAACAAGATCCCTAAATAAAGACTTTGTACCAGACATATGATTCGAGAATCCACTATCAATAATCCAAACACCATTAGAATTGTCAGTAATTAGAGAATGAGCCATAAACAACAGACTTTCATCCTCAACTTTCTAAGAGAGATTGACATGCTATTGTTCATCTCTTTGCTTGGTTCAACAATATACTTCAGTGTGGCTGGACTTCTTGCAATACCAGCATTACAAGTCACTCTTGGGCTGACGTGAGTCACTAAATTATTGTCATGACTCGAGCCGAGCCCTGGCCGCGATGAGCATCCCGAACCATAAAGGCTCGAGTTCCCTTCACTCTTTTATAGTCGAGCACATATTCATATATTATAAAAGATAGTACGGATTTACATATTAATACGGAATCATGGACAATAATATAATTCAAAGGAATAATTCAAAACGGAAACCATAACTTTCAACAACATCTACAACTGTCTGTGAAATCTCTATTACATAGAAACCAATATCTCGTTTGAAACTGGGACAAGGAACCCAGTAGACCATAAAAAAGAGAAAAACATCAAAATCTAAAAAAAATATTAGGCCTTCCAGAATAGAGAAGGCTCACCAAATGCAACTTCTGTCACACACCAATCTACTGCTGGACAGGATTATGGGACTATGCCTAGGATCTTGAGATATAGGGGGTCAATATAGATGTACTGGTACGCAGAAAAATTCAAAATAATGTGTCTATATATAAAATAGATGAGACAAATTCATGAAATATCATGAATGATAAAATTTAAAGTACATGGGCAATCTCTAATAATTTTATAACATTCTTGTCAAAACAGTTCTAATCTTTGTATTACTTCTGAGTTAGGTGGTACACCCTATAATTCTACGACCCCACGGGCTATATGGAGTCCTCCCTTGACTCGAACTCCAAGCCTCCAACCCAAGTTTTCTGTAAGAGTTGGAGTTTCTGATTGTGATACGCCACATGTCACTAGGCCAGTGTATAATCCTACTTGGGGACATAATTAGCCATATCGGCAAAACACGGTTTTGGGCAATGAGTTATCTGAACTCGTGCCTTCTTCAGGTAACCACCTAACATCTATTAAGCCCATTTTTATCCCTTTTTAAGAATGTATCATTAAAACTCAACTTCTAAAAGTCTAAGTGAAATCTGACTTCTGTTCTATTCTGAATCTGTTATGGCATTGTCTAATTTGGTATCATCATACCAAAACTTGCAATTCGTATTTCTAAGCCATACATTATCATGTTACAGTCTTCTCTTTCAAAAAATGGTTTTCAAACCACCAAACTAGTGAAACAGCATAAGAGGATATGTATAGTAAAATTCATGAAAACATAGGCAAAGATCCTCAATTCAATTCACAAATACTTGGTGGTCAAGTATCTTGTAACAACCAATGAAATCTCTTTAACTCATCACTTTCATTTATGCAATTAATAAAAATGCCCTCTCTTCAAATCATCACTAAAACCAAGTCAACAAACAATAGTAAAGGCATTTAGTTCATGCTTCTCAATATACAATCGGATAATTTATATCAAGAGAGGGAGTATAAATCTTCATGCTCTCAATTCAATTTTCAAAACTCAAACCACATGTATACATATATATAAGAAAGATCAAATTTAAGGAGGGAAGGCCTCAAGACCAAAACCTTATCATCAATAAGGTTTCATAATGCATAATTATAATTGTAAATCCAAACCCCTTTGTAAATTCATGATTTCTAAAAATTTAATGATCATTAAAACAAGTTCACCATGCCCATGTATTTTAGGAAAACCCCACGTACCTTAGATTAATTAGCTCAAAGAATGGAATCCTATCCTTGACTCTTTTCTTGGGAATCTTGGCTTGGAAGATGAAACCTTGATCTATGGGAGGGAAGCTAGGGTTTTGTTTTGAATAAATTTGAGTGGTTTCTTATATAATATGCCTTAATAAAAACTAAATCTTGTGTTTTGGCTGAGTTATAGCAAGGGAAATAGACAAAAATACCCTTCTGGACTCGAGAAAAATTTAATACACGAATTGGATATCTGGTGTATTCAACAACACGATACATTGCCTGTCGATGCAATTACCATCGCAAAGCATCGGTATTGCATGAAGTCATTGGATTGGACAATGAGATCACCATCACGGTGCATTGATATCGCGTTGAGCCACTATTTTTTCTAATCCAAACACATCCCAAATGTTGGTCAAAAAATTCAAAACCTTCTCGAGACACCCCCTTGCACCCCCTAACTTAATTCCACTTAAAAATCCATATCTTAGTGTTGGGAAGATTGATTTTGAATTATTAAAGTTTAAGGACTTAAAATAAGGCTAAGTCATTTCAATACTTAGAAAATTTTTCAGATAATTAGCTCTTTAAGCATGCTACCAAGCGAGGTATTAAGTCAAGAATGCTACGGGGTGTTACATTATCCCCCCTTGGGATCATTCATCCCCAAATGATATCTTGGGATACTGACATACATGATTTCGGGGTAATAAGGAAAAATTTAGGGAGAAATAGTAGTATAGGATTATACCTTTCGTGTCGTCATCCACGGTTTCATAGAGATTTAGGTATCTAGCTCACATGTCATCTTCTGACTCCCAATTAGCTTCCTCATCTTTTTGATTCCTCCACAATACCTTAACCGAAACTATCTCCTTACTTGTCAATCTCCGAACTTGACGATCTAAGATAGAAATGGTTTCTTCTTCATATGATAAGGAATCCTTCACATTGATTCCTCTATAGGCAACACTAAGGAGTGATCTCCAATGCAATTTTTCAATATGGACACATGGAACACTGGATAGACAGAAACTAAACTTGGGGTCAATTCTAACTCATAAGCAACCCCACCAATCCTCCTCACAATCCGATATAGTCCTATATAGCGAGGACTAAGCTTCCCTTTCTTTTTGAATCACATGACTCCCTTCATAGAGGAGACCTTTATAAACACCTAATCACCAACTGGGTTAAGTCGTTGGTGACCTAAACACATAAACACTAATAGTGACTCTGAGTTGACTTAAGTCATTCTCTAATGATCTTAACCTTCTCCATTGCCGGATAAAAAAGGTCAGGCCCGAATAACTGGGTTTCACCCACTTCATACCACCTAATTGGTGATCTATATCTTCTCCCATAGAGTTCTTCAAAAGGAGCCATCTGAATACTGGCATGATAGCTATTATTATAAGTGATTCTATCAGCAGCAAATGATCCACCCAATTGCCTTTGAAGTCAATTACACAGGCCCTTAACAAGTCCTCAAGATTCTCAATGGTGCGTTCAGCCTGCCCATTAGTCTGAGGGTGGAAAGCAGTACCTAAGTTCACTTGGGTACCTAAGACACTCTGAAAAGACTGCTAAAACTGTAAAGAGAACTACGTACTTCGATTAGATATAATAGATACGGGAGCACCATGCCAACAGACTATCTCACAAATATATAGCTTAGCATAATTATCTCCTGAATAGTTTGTCCTCACAGGCAAAAAGTGAGATGACTTATTCATCCATTCCACAATCACTCAGATGGATTCATATTGGTTTCAGGACTTTGGAAGTCCCATGATGAAATCTATAGTGATCATCTCCCATTTCCTCATAGGCAAGGCTATTTTTTTTTGGGAAGTGCCGTCTGGTCTCAAATGCTCTACTTTGACTTATTGGCAATTTAAGCACTTAGAAACGTAATTATCAATGTCATGTTTCATATTGTTCCACTAATAAATCATTTTAAGATCATGGTACATGTAACACCCCCCAATTTTGAGGTAGAAAGTGAATTGTCATTCCTACGTGTGTAAGATTTAATTATATGGTTTATATTTAAATTCATGTGTAATGATCCTTCTCCTAGTGTATGAAGTGATTATGAGGTTAAAAGTTTTCATAAAAATCACTTGGAGCAAAGTTGAGCTAAGAGTCATTCATTCATCCAAAGTTTGATAGTCGATTCTTCAAGGGTCTACTTTGAATGTTTATAACTTTTGATACACATATAATTTTGCATCTCAAGACTCACCAAATTGTATATAATTGAAATAGAATTCCAACAATATCGATTTTGCTAAAATATGATAACCGAGGGAAAAGTTATGGCATTTTCTGTGTGAGGAAGTAAGCCGACGCGATCTTGATGCATTGCGTCGACTGTGCCCCGACACAAAACCTGACGCAAATCTAAAGTATTTTTACGTGTTATTTAAATTTCTAAAGGGTATAGGGGCACTTTAGTCATATTCCCTCTCACAAATTTCATCCCTAAACATCCTTAAACGATATGAGGTCACAAATAACGTTTCAACTCTCTAAGATCCCTAATTCATCTTTCAAGAACCCAAGAGGAGAAAATAACTAGGGTTTGGGAAATCAAGCTTAAAGGTAAAAAATTTTTGAAATTTTTTCGTTATTCTTCGAAATTAAGGTACGTGGGGTTTTCCTAAAACTACATGGGCATAAGGAAATTGTTTCAACAACATTTAAACATTGTGAAATCATGAATTCTTGAAGGGGTTTTGGAATTTACGTTACGATTTTGCTTTATAAATTCTTTAATAGTATAATTGATTTAGTCTTGAGGCCTTTCCCCTAACTTTGATT
>NC_061117.1:211088490-211103379 GCF_002878395.1 Capsicum annuum
CATGCATATATATATATATATATATATATATATATATATATATATGCATGCATTGATGGGTTTGAATGATTAATTGAGAGCATGAACTATTAGAACTCCCTCTCTTGTTTACAAGCTTCTTGTTTTTGTAAGTTATGATTTATTCGAAATGCATTATTGGAAGCATGATATAAATGCCCTGATTTTGTTTATGACTTGATTATGGTTTGCACTGAAGAGAGGGTGTTTTACATCATGCTAAAGGTTAAAGATATTATTAAGAAGATTGCATATTTTGTCACAAATTTCATGACCACCATATGTTGTTGAGAAAGATGAAAATAGTGACCTTTATATAATTTGACAAATGTTTTGAAGTATAAATCTTCTCCAATCATTTGAAGTATGGTGGTACAAACTTTATGTTTTGAAAAAGAAGACTGTAACATGATACTTTATGGCTCAGATATACGACTTGAAAGTCTTGGTATGATGATACCAAAGCAGATTAGGCCATAAAAAACTTAGAACAGAATACAAATTTTATTTCAGATTTTAGATTTTGAATTCAGAACGATGCATGTTTAGAATGGGTTAAAAATGGTCACTAAGAGAGTTAGGTGGTTACTTGAAGAAGGCACGAGTCATATGATTCATTGTCCGAAACCGTTTTTTGCCGATACGGGTTTATGATTTCCCCAAAGAGGGATTATACACTGGCCTAATGCCCTGGGGCGTATCAGATTCAGATATTTCAATCCTTACGGCAAACTTGGGTTGGGGGGCCGTTGAGTTAATGGCGGATCCCATTTTGCTCGTGGGAAACTTTATGATAAGTAGGGTGTACCACATAGCTCAGCAGTAATACAAAGAGTAAAACTGCATTTTCTAAGTCCTTTTAAGATCATTGAATTTTTCCATGTATTTTTAATTACTTCATGCATAACACTTTATGAAATTCTCTCCCTTATGTTATATATAAAATTTCATTATTTTTGGATTGCTCTGCGTACCAACACATCTGTATTGGCCCCCTATATTTAAGGATTCTGAGGCACAGTCCTGGGTCCCATTATCAGTAGATTAACTTGTCAGAAGTTTGCAATTGGTGAGCCTCCCTTACTTCGGAAGGCCTGTTTATGAAACTTGTTATTGTCATTTTATTTTGATTCTTGGTCCGACTGGGGGCCTTATCCCAGATTTCAGATAAATGTTATTTTTAGTTTTTAGAAATTTTGCAGACTGATGTTAGACATTGTTAGAGGTTTATGGATTCCATTCTAGATTGTTCAATTGAATTATGATATTGACCATGATTCCGTATTATTTTATATTTTCATATTTTCCTTCATATTATATGAATATTGTGCATGATTACCAGATTTAGAAGAGCTCTCGGGCCTACATGATTCAGGAAGCTTGTTACGGCTAGGGCCCCGGCTCCAGTCGTAACAGTACATTTTAGTAGAGCCTGGGTGAACAACATACCTTGAAGTGTGAGCTTCATCAAGAATCCTCTCACGCAAACTATTCACGTTCGGTACACATAGCCTACCCTAATACCTCAATATCCTATCACCTCCAATTTCAAAAGCCATCATCTTTTATTGACCCACATCATTCTTAATTTGTTACAAAATAGGATCTTTGGCTTTCTTTCCCTTAACTTTAATACATAGGGAAGATTTAACTATCTCATGAACAATTACCCCTCCATCTTCAAAATCTAAAAGTCGAACCCCTAGATTTGCAAGTCGGTGAATATCTTTCACCATCTCCTTTTTTCCTTTCTCAACATGGGATTGGATGCCCATTGACAATCTGCTAAGGGCGTCGGCCCCCATATTGGATTTTCTCGAATGATAATGCAGGCTCATGTCATAATCTTTTAACAGCTCCAACCACCGCCTCTATCTGAGATTTAGTTCTTTCTGCGAGAAAACAAATGGTAAACTCTTGTAGTCAGTGAATATATCAACATGCAACCCATATAGATAATGCCACTGATATTAAGTACAAACACCAGTACCACTAAATCTAAGTCATAAGTAGGATAATTCTTTTTGAGCACCTTTAACTACCTTCATGCATAAGCCACAACTTTACCATGTTACAAAAGCACACATCCAAGTCCTACCCGGGACGCATCACAATACATAATAAAACCCTCTGTACACCCAGGAAGAGTCAAAACTGGTGCGGTAGTAAACTTATCTTTCTGCTTTTCGAAACTACCTTCACATGAGTCGGACTACAAAAATTTTGCCTTCTTTTGAGTCAATTTGGTAAGGGGAGCGGCTATGGAGGAAAAATTCTTCACAAACCTTCTGTAATATCCTTCCAAACCCAAGAATCTCTAAATATCGGTTGGAGTCTTGGGTTTGGGACACTTCCTCACTGTATCTACCTTTTGGGGGTCAACCTTAATCCCCTCGCTAGAAACAATGTTCCGCAAGAAAGCGATAACACTAAGACAAAATTCACATTTGGAAAACCTTGCAAATAACTCAAGATACTTGAGGGTCTGAAGGATGATTCAGAGGTGACTATCATGATTTATTTCATTCTTAGAGTAAACCAAGATGTCATCAATGAAAACTATAATGAACAGGTCTAGATATTAATGGATCATCCTATTAATTAGATCCATGAAAGCTGTGGGGGAATTAGTCAATCCAAAGGAATACATAAGAATTCATAATGGCCATATCGGGTTCGAAAAGTTATCTTGGGAATCTTAGCCTCTCTAACCTTCAACTGGTGGTACCCCGAACAAAGGTCTATCCTAGAAAAACATTTAGCACTTTGGAGTTGATCAAATAAATCATCAATTTTGGGAAGAGGGTATTTGTTATTAATTGTGATCTTATTTAGCTGACGGTAATCTATATACATAAGGAGGGAGCCATTCTTTTTTATGTACAAAAAGTAAAGGTGCACCCCAGGGAGAAACAGTCAGACGAATAAAGCCTTTATCTACAAGATCTTTCAACTATTCTTTTAACTCTTTCAATTCTATAGGAGCCATTCTGTATGGTGGAATAGAAATAGGATGAGTGTCTTGCAAAAAGTCAATGCCAAAATCTATCTCCCTATCAGGGGGTATCCCTGGGAGATCATCAGAAAAGACTTTTGGGAATTTATTAACTACAGGAACAAACTGGAGAGGAGGACTTTTAGCACTGGAATCTTGGACTCGAATAAGATGATAGAAACACCACTTTGATATAAGCCTACGAGCTCTAATATAGGATATAAATTTCCCTTTGGGTGCTAAAAAATATCCCTCCTACTTTATCACTAGCTCATTTGGGAAGGAGAAGGAAACCTTTCGGGTTCTACAGTCTAATATGGCATAACACGAATGGAGCCAATCCATCCCCAAGATTACATCAAAGGCAATCTTGTCAAGCTCTATTAGGTCCGCTACAGTATCACGATTACAGATAGACACCACACAATTTCTATACACCCTTCTAGCCACAATAAAGTCACCAAATAGAGTAGAAACAGAAAAAGGTTTTGGAGTAACTTCAGGCTCAAACCCAAATTTGACTACCACATACGGGGTCATATAAGATAAGGTAGACCCTGGGTCAAGCAACATATACACATTTTGGGAAAAGATTTGCAACATACCTGTGACGACGTCTGGCAAAGTCTCTGCATCTTGGAGGTAGGACAAAGCATACAACCAATTGTGACCACTCCCAATGGCTGAAGTAGTACCATTGGGAGGTGGTGGTAGCACTAAGGAGTTGGCCTGAGACTTGGCACCACTAAAATTCCTTTTACTAGAAAGACAATCTCTCTGAAAATGGAATGAATGACCATAAGTATAGCACACTAACCTACCCAACTGGCACCTCCTTGGGTAATGCTTACCACAAGTCTTACACTGCGGATAAGTCCGATACGCCTGAGATATACTGCCCTGAGACTGGGTACCCTTTACTCCTGATCCATTATTAGGCTGAAAATTCTGAAACCGCCGATAAACTGGAGGTTTGGGAACTGGGGCACTAGCTGCAGCTTGATCATTACCCTAAAACTTTTTATTCGGCCACCTGTTACCCCAATTACCACCTTGTTGTTGACTGTTGTTCTGGTCTATAGATCTGGCCCTCTTGGACTGTCTGTCTTTCTCCTTTGCCTCTGTTAGCCTCTTTTTTTGCTCTTCAATCTATTGCATATGAACAGATAGTCTGGAGAAATCCATATATCCTTTCAACATTTCCCGTTTGAATTCCAACAATAAGTCATTCGAGAGACCGAATGCAAATTTCCTCATGCGGGCTCTCATATTACCTGCTATTTCTGGGGCATAACGAGATAACTGGTTGAACTTCAGTGTGTACTCCTTGACGCTCATTTTCCCTTGTTTCAAGTTCATAAATTCTTTTACCTTTGATTCCCCCAATTCCTGAGGAAAGAAATGATTTAGAAAATCTTCCATAAAATCACCCCATATAGAAGGCTCAGTATCACTACCCTTCAAATCCTCCCACTCATTGTACGATTGATTTTCCACATCTTTCAGTTGATATGTTGCCAACTCCACACCTTCAACCTCATTCACGTACATAACTCTAAAAATCTTTTCTAACACATCAATGAACCCTTGGGGGTCTTCCTCAACCTTCATTCCAGTGAACATAGGTGGGTTCAGTCTCATCAATTGACAACCCGGAAAATCTCAAACGAACCCGGCGCAGAACCCACATCTTTAGACCGACGGGTTTGAGAGGCTACCAGCTATAAAATCATATGGATGGGCTGTCTAAACTTAGCATTTGAAACCTCCTTCTGAGGAGACTAGGGATGATTAACGTTGGTCTGTGGAGCCCCAGGTGGATTGGTCAGAACTGGAGAAACTCTAGGAGTAGGAACAAACTCTAGGGTCCGAGCTCTATTTTGGGTCTACATCCTATGGGTAGAGCAAACCTCCTCACCTTGGGCATTCTGTTCATTGGTTCAATGGGGAGGTATGTTAACTTTCCGAAATACAAGAAATCGCCTTAGAGGAAATTTAGGCTTTATAGCATAAACTAATTCATAAAAGAAGAGAGACATTCTTAAATGCCTTTAGCCTCCTAATTATAAGTATGGCGCACTGCACACCCATAAGCATAACTCTACCCAATGCGATTTTGCAGACACCCTGGGACCATGAACTTTGTTCTAATACCAAGTTTGTCATGACCCGAGTTGGGCCCTGGCCACAACGAGCATCCCGAACCATGAAGGCCCGAGTGCCCTTCACTCTTGGATAGTCATGAACATATTCATATGTTATAAAAGACAGTATGGATTGACATATTAATATGAAATCATGGATAATAATATAATTCAAAGGAATAATTCAAAATGGAAACCATAACTTTCAACAACATTTACAATTGACTGCGAAATCTCTATTATATAGAAACCAATATCTCGTCTGAAACTGGGACAAGACCCCCAGTAGACCATAAAATAGAGAAAAACATCAAAATCTAACAAAAATATCAGGCCTTCCAGAATAGAGAAGGCTCACCAACTGCAACTTCTGTCATACACCAATCTACTGCTGGACGGGACCACGGGACTGTGCCTCAGATTCTGAGATATAGGGGGTCAATACAGATGTACTAGTACGTAGAGCAATCCAAAATAATGTGTCTATATATAAAACAGATAAGAGAAACTCATGAAATATCATGCATGATATAATTTAAAGTACATGGGAAATCTCTAATAATTTTATAACATTCTTGTCAAAACAATTCTAATCTTTGCTTTACTTCTAAGTTAGGTGGTACACTCTACAATTTTATGACCCCACGGGCTATATGGAGTCCGCCCTTGACTCAGCAGTCAAGCCTTTAATCCAAGTTTGTTGCAAGAGTTGAAGTTTCTGATTCAGATACACCACAGGTCACTAGGCCAACGTATAATCCCACTTAGACATAATGACCCGCATCGGCAAATCATGATTTCGGGCAATGAGTTATCAAAACTCGTGCCTTTTTTGGGTAACCACCTAACATCTCTTAAGCCCATTTTTAGCCTTTTCTAAGCATGTATCTTTAAAATTCAAGTTCTGAAAATCTAAGTGAAATCTTACATCTGTTCTGTTTTGAATCTTTTATGGCATTAACTGATTTGGTATCGTCATACCAAGGCTTACAAGTCATATTTATAAGCTATACATTATCATGTTGCAGTCTTCTCTTTCAAAACATTGTTTTCGGACCACTAAACTAGTCAAACAACATAAGAGGATGTGTATAGTAAAATTCATGAAAACATAGGCAAAGATCCTCAATTCAATTCACAAACACTTAGTGGTCAAGTATCTTGTACCAACCAATGAAATCTCTTTAACTCATCACTTTCATTTATGTAATTAAGAAAAAATTCCTCTCTTCAAATCATCAGCAAAACCAAGTCAACAAACAATAGTAAAGGAATTTAGTTCATGCTTCTCAATATATAATCGGATAATTTATAACAAGAGAGGGAGTATAAATCTTAATGCTCTTAATTCAATTTTCAAAACTCAAACCACATGTATACATATATATAACAAGTTCAAATTTATGGAGGGAAGGCCTTAAGACCAAAACTTTATCATCAATAAGGTTTCATAATACATAATTGTAATTGTAAATCTAAACCCTTTTGTAAATTCATGATTTCTAAACATTTAATCATCATTAAAACAATTTCACCATTCCCATGTACTTTAGTAAAAACCCACGTACCTTAGATTAATTAGCTCAAAGAGTGGTACCCTAGCTTTGACTCTTTTCTTGGAAATCTTGGCTTTGAAGATGAAATCTTGATCTATGGGAGGGAAGCTAAGGTTTTGCTTTGAAGAAATTTGAGTGGTTTCTGATTTAATATGCCTCAATCAAAACTAAATCTCGTGTTATGGCTGAGTTATAATGAGGGAAATAGACAAAATACCCTTCTAGACCCGAGAAAAATTTAATGCATGAACTGGGTATCCGATGCGTTCAGCAACGCGACGCATTGACTACCGACGTAATTACCATTACGACACGTCGATATCGTATCGAGTCACTCAATTGGACAACATGATCACCAGCATGGCGCGTTGATATCACGTCGAGCCACAATATTACTGATCCAACCACATCCCAAATATTATTCGAAAAATCCAAAACCTTCCCGAGATACCCCCTTACACTCCCGAACATAATTCCACTTAAAAATCCACATCTCGGGGTTGGGAAAATTGATTTTGAATCATTGAAGTTTAAGGACTTAAGATAAGGCTAAGTCATTTCAACACTTATAAAATTTTTTGGATAATTAGCCCTTTAAGCATGCTACCAAGCGAGGTATTAAGTCAAGAATGCTATGGGGCATTACAATTGTCCTCCACCTCTGTCATGGCCTCGACCTCATCTACAAAATCTTCCTCTTCCTCTACCTCTACCAGGACAATTTAAGGATTTTTCTTTGGAGAAATAAAACTCCTCTTTCACATGGAATGCTTTTTCTTCAACCTTCTCATAAAACCTATTTAGCCTATCTTCATGAGCTGACAAAGAACCCATTAATTCATCAAACGTATAGTCAGATAACTCCTTGGATTCTTCAATAGCAGCAACCACATGGTCAAATATAATGGTTAAAGACCTCAAAACCTTTGCTACAATAGTTTTATCATTAATTTTTTTCTCTGTAAGACTTCATTAAATTAACAATTACAGAGACTCTAGACATATAGTCTTGCACGGATTCACCCTTTTTCATGCTTAAAGTTTCAACATCATGATATAAATTTGGTAATTAACTATAATTACCTTATTATCTCCCATATACTCCTGCTGCAAAATTTTCCAAGCTTCACGGGATGTCTCCGCTGCTGAAATTTTAGGATAGATAACATCATGAAGGGCTTGATGAATCAGGAACAATGTCGTTGAATCCTTCCTATGGTTTTCCCAGAGTTGTTAATACGGAATTGAACTACAAAAACTATAGGCGATACGAAAATGTAAAGATAATCAATAAGATAGTTAATTAGACACAAGAAAAGAAGTAACCAAGAACAAAAGAGCATGTCAAACTCCAATACCCTCAATTACAATTTAATCGAAAACCTAATTCCTATGGTGACCAAAAGGGAGATGATCGCCCTCTAAATCAATGTTTCAAGACCAAACATCAACAAAAGTTGTCCAATACTCTTACTCAATAGAGAAGCATTCATCAATTCATCAATAATCAAGCAAAACTAAGTGGATGAGCTAGCCTTAAAGTATTTACCGTTTTGGCTAATTATTACAATTTTAGGGCCCAAAAGTGACCCAATTGCAAGAAAAGGCCTACTGGGCTCTGTTTTGATCCGCTCTTGAAATGCTAGAGTAGATCAAAATAAAATCCAAAGTGCCTTGGGCGCAAGTCCTTTCCAAGGGTTTTCTATCACCGTTTTGCCTTCGCTTGCCTCCTTTAACGATCTTTGGACCAATGTGAGTGAGATCATTAACAAATAACATCCTCTTGATGGTAAGGAGACTTCATCAAGTACATCTATCTTCATGAATAATCCTTTGAAGCTCCTGGGCTGACTTCTAGTGAATGACTTGTGGCTAATTCAGAGCGTATCATCCTTTCTATTGTGAAAAAAATTTGACCTTAAATTCAAAGGGTGATCATCTTCTATCATGTCAAACAGTGAAAGATCACAAACATTACAGGTATTGTGTACTTGATATTCCTAAGGAAGGTCAATCTTATAGGCATTGTTGTTTATCCTTTCAAGCACTTCAAATAGATCATCACCTTGGGGCATCAATTTTGCTTTTCTTTGGGTTGGAAACCTATTTTCCGAAGGCGCACCCGTATCTAATCACCCGATTAAAGTACAAGCCACTTTCTTCCCTTGTTTACTCCTTTGGCCACCTCTTGATTCTTCTTTTCAGGAAGAATTCTTACCTTCTCATGCAACTTCTTCATGGTTTCCTCCCTCCTTTCTCCATATAAGCTTATCATAACACTAAAAGAGTAAGGGGGTTAAAACTATAAACACATTCAAAGGGAGTCATAACAATAGTCGAATGGATAACACAATTATAAGAAAATTTAACTAGAGGTAGGTGGTCCTCCCAAGAGGCCATTTTTTCTTTAACTAAGGTGCACAACATAAAACCCAAGGTTCTATTTTCCACCCCTGTTTTCCCATCCATTTGTGGGTGGCAAGACATTGAGAAAAGAAAATTGGTGACAAGCCTACCCCACAAAAACCTCCAAAAGTGACTAAGGAACTTAGAGTCCCCATCACTAAAAATGATCTGAGGAATTCCATGTATTTTGACAACATGTTCTATACACAAATAAGCCACATTAGAAGCATCATCAATTTTATGACATGGAATAAAATGGGCCATTTTTTAGAACCTATCAGCCACAACAAAAATGCAATCTTTGCCCCTCCTTGTCCTAGGTAATCCCAAGATAAAATCCATAGAGATGTCAAGCCATGGGCATTGAGGAGTGGGTAGTGGGGTGTATAACCCTTGAGGGAAAAGGTGGGATTTCACACTTCTACAATCCATGCATTGGCCACAAATTTTAGCAACATCTTGATGCATCTTGGGCCAATAGAATTATTCCGCTAAGATTCCAAGGGTCTTGTCAATTCCAAAGTGACCCATCATACCCCTATCATGTGCCTCTCTTACAAAAAATTCTCTCCATGAGCTATAGGTCACACACTACCTCCTTCTTTTAAACAAAAACCATCAAACTTGTAGTAAGGCATAGAGGCACTATCCCTCTCCTATCATTCCCTACCCCATGTCTCACAATCTTAATAGATTTTAGAAAATTTTGGGTCCTCGGGGTACATTGTATTTATATTTTTAAATCCCATAAATTTAGAAGACAATGTAGAGATAAGTACATACTTTCTGGACAATGCATCGACTACCACGTTTTTCTTTTCTTTTTTGTAATGAATTACATAAGGAAAAGTTTCCAGGAAAGCAATCCACTTGGCATGTCTTTTATTGAGTTTATCTTGGGCCCGGAGATGTTTCAAGGATTCATGATCGGTTTGAATCACAAACTCCTTAGGCTACAAATAATGTTGCCAATTACCCAAGGCTCTAATCAAGACGTATAACTATAGATCATAGGTGGAATAATTTAGAGTTCCACCCTGGAGATTTTCACTAAAATAGGAAATAGGTTTATGATCTTTCATTAAGACGACACCTATTCCTACCTTACTTGCATCACATTCAATCCCAAACATCTTATCAAAATTGGGTCATTGCAATAAGGGGGCAAAACTAAGCATAGCCTTCGAAGCTTCAAATGCATTGGCTTAATTATTACCCTATTTAAAAGGTTTATACTTACAAATCACCTCGGTTAAGGGAGAAGCGATGGTAGTAAATCCTTTGACAAATTGTCTATAAAAACTAGCTAACCCATGGAAGCTTCTTACTTCACCAATGGATTTCAGAGTTGGCCAATTCTTGATGGCATCTATCTTTGATTCATCCATCTCCACTCTTCTTGAGCTCACAACAAATCCCAAGAAAAAAACTTCATTCACATCAAAAGAATATTTTTCAAGATTAACATACAACTTCTCTTTTCTAAGAACTTCAAACACATCATGCAAACGTAAGACATGTTCTTTAAGGGATTTGCTATAAACTTGAACATCATCAAATTATACCAAAACAAACTTTCCTATGAATGGTTTCATCACATGGTTATCAAACGCATAAAGTTACTAGGAGTGTTGGTGAGGACGAAAGGCATGACCAACTATTCATATAGACCAAACTTAGTCTTGACTAAGGTCTTCCACACATTACCCGATTGCATCTGTATTTGGTGGTACCCGCTCCTAAGATCTGTCTTAGAAAACACACAATAACCATTCAAATCATCAAGCATATCATCTAAATGGGGAATTGGGTGATGATACTTTATTTATGGCTCGACAATCAACGTACATGCGCCATGTTCTATCTTTTTTTGGTACTAGCAATATCGGAACCGCACATGGACTCATGCTCTCTTTGATGTATCCCTTGTTGAGGAGTTCCTCAACTTGCCTTTGGAGCTCTTTTGTGTCCTTTGGATTACTTCGGTAGGTCGGTTTGTTGGGTAATTGAGAACCCGACACAAAATCAATTTGATGCTCTGAAGTAGAGGTAATCCTTGGGGAAGCTCCTTTGGGAAACCATCTCCATAATCCTTCAAAACAAGGGAAATAGAATGGGGAATAGGAGAAGTAGAGTAGTTAGCATAAAAATCATAGGCTAGGAGGAGCATGGGTGTTTTGTCATCATGCTCTTTGAAAAGATCTTTGTTCCTACACCGAGGGACTCTTTTCTTTCAACCTCCTTTTCTTCTCTTCTTCATCCCACTCCCTAATTTAGTCCTTCTTATCACCTTATTTCTTACCCTTCTCTTTCAATTCTCTTAATTTTTGGTGACCCTCATTCACTTGAGATGGCAAAACTAGATGGAGAGTGAATTTCTGACCATTCAACTCATAAGAGTACCGATTAGTCCTCCCATAATGCTTGCTTGAATGATCATATTGCCATGGTATCCAAAGCAAGAGATGAAAAGCTTGCATAGGTATCACATCATAATTCACCTCATCATGATAATTCCCTATTTTGAACAAAATCAACACCTGCCTAGTCACCTTCAACCCACCACAATCATTTAACCATTGAAGATTGTATGTGTCACGACCCAAACCGAGGCCCTGGCCGTGACGAGCATTCCCGAACCCAAAGGCTCAGAACGCCTTCTGTCTATCTGGTAATCATGCACATAATTCATATGATCAAAGTAATACGGAATAGACACAATAATACGAAAACATGGTCAACAATTTAAAACAGTTGAAGGCCTGAAAACATGCCCAATAATATTTAATAAACATCTGTAATAGTCTGCAAAATCTCTACTGACATACTATCTAAATAACTAGGACAAGGCTCCCAGCAGACCTAAAGCCATACTGAAATAAATACCTAAATGACTAGTCCTTCCGAAGCAAAGAAGGCTCACCAACTGAACTCTAAGACAACCTTGTTTGTAGACTCTACTGAGGATCTGGACCCCTAGACTACGCCTCAGTACCTGGGAGAAAGGGGGGTCAGTACAATTGTACTAGCACGCAAAGCAATCCAAAATAGAGTAATTAAACATATATATATATATATATATATAACATGTGAGAGCAATTTTTCATCAAACATTATGCATAAAACAGTTTCTGAAAAACAAATGGGCACCTTCTGAACACATGTAACCTGTCTGTAAATCTCAAACTCTGATCTGTGTATTACTTCTGAGTTAGGTGGTATCCCCTACAAGTCTGATATTCCACGAGCGATATGGAATCCGACATTGACTCGGCGGGGAAGCCTCCAACCCTAGTTTGCCGCAAGGGTTGAAGTTCCTGAATCTGATATGCCACACGATACTTAAGTTAGTGTATAATAATATACCCGGGTCGGCAAACCATGGTTTTAGGCAATGAGTTACTTAAACTCAATCCCTCTTCAGGGAACCACCTAACATCTCTGTATGCCCATTTTTAACGTTTTCTGTAAATGCAACATTCTGAATGTCTAAAATCATAATAGTCTGAAATGTCTATTAGTCTGAGTCTGATATGGCATTGGTCTGAATTGGTATCGTCATACCAAGACTTGTAAGTCATGATTTCTGAGCCATAATACATTAAGCTAAATCTTTCATTTAAAACATAATTTAGACCACAAAAAATATGCAACTGATATAGAAGATTTCGTGTTTCGAAACTCAAGTCAAAATCATGCAAAAACTTCATCAACATATGGTGGTCTAGTGCCTTTAGCAAATCCATGCACTCTTTTATGACATGAATTATAAACATTAAACATTCACGCTAGATTCCCTCTTTAGTGATTTTAAAACCACCTTTAAATCATAACAAGAGTTCAATCATTTCATATAGTGCTTTTCAAGGATGCATTCCAAAACAATTCATATGCTATGAGAAATCTAAAAAAATTCATAATAAGAGGGAATTCACCGAAAATCATGCTCTCAACAAGAATTCATTCTTAAATACATAGTTTCATACATTCATATTCTCAAATCACTTTGGGAAAGGTCAAAAGACCAAAACAATGATGTTAAAACATTTAATACATGAATATATACATAGATTCAAAAACCCCATTCTAAAACATGATTTTTAGAAAACCCCATTCTATGCCCATGGGAATTTAAGAAAACCCCGCATACCTCTATTTTGGAAAATAATAAGTGCTTCTTGAAGCCTGTGGATTAGGGATTCCGAATCTCTAATCAATTTTCAAAACCCATAGTTAAATCTTGATTTATTTGGGTTTTTAGTTTGAAACCCTTGGGAGTGTTCTTGAGAATTTTTAGATGAATGTGGATGTATTTTGGAGAATTGGGGACTGAATTTCGTGTTTATGGCTGAATAAGGGTGGGAAAAGAACCATTTTGTCCCAAAAATGAAGTTTATAAGTCACTTGAAACCATAAGATATGCGCCGCATATGAAATAGAATATATTCACATCGGCGCCGCATATGATATCGCCTATATTTACATAGGTGCCGCATATGAGATCGCCTATATTTACATAGGAGCCGCATATGTTATCGCATATGCTTTCCAGTGGCCATATGCGATTGGTTAGGCAATGCATGCTACTTTGAAAGGCCATAACTTCTTGATCGAGTGTCGGATTTTAGGAAAATTGGTATTGTTGGAAAGTCAACTCGAAGACATATCATTTGACACATAGTAGGCTCTATAATTCGGCATATATAGAGAGTTATGGTCGATGGAAGCTGGCACAAATTACAACATCCACTAAAACTTAATTGATCGAAATAGTTTCAACTCGTCCTTGAGTTGAAGGACCTCTATGGTCTAAATTCATGCTCAAATGGATTCACATACTACATAAACATTCCAAATTGGCATAGGATTTAAGGGTCTGGGATTATCAATGCATCAGAGTCATGGTTTTTTATTCTAGCCCAAAATGTGGGGTGTTACAGTATGTTATGGAATGTTTGGTTGTGGGTAAATTCAAAAAATCAACCAATGTAGCACTAGCCAAATTAGCACAACTTCCGCTGTCAATGATCAAAGAGCATACATTTTTCTTTTTAAGACATTTAGTATGGAATAGATTTTTCCCTTTGACTAGGGTCATCTATCGCCTTACTAATCATTGCACACCTTACAACAAAATTTGGAACCTCATACTCTCTATCTTGAGGCTAAGCATCTTCATTATTCTCCTCTACTTTCTTATCTTCTTGGGACCCCTCTCTATCTTGGGATTTTTCATCATTCTCATTTTCTAATCCCACCTCTTCTCCAATGTAATACAATTCCCTTCCCTAAGGATCATATTTCTCCAGTTGGGACATTCACTTTCCTTATGTCCCCACCCTTGACATTTTAAAACATTGAAAACCTTTAGGATTGAGATTAGGATATCTGTTACCTTCATTCCTTGGTGGGTACTTTGGGGTGGTCTTCTCTACGGGCTTCTTGTCATTGAACTTGTAGTTCTTGTTCTTGTTCCACCCCGATGATAATTTCTCTACCTCTTTACTTTTATTCCAAGTGTTGGTAGATGAGTAACCTTTTGGTTTTTAAGTTTCCCTTTCTTTGATATCCCTCTCAATCTCCAAGGCCGCTTGGAAGATTTCTTCTATGGTATCAAACTTGTGGATAGTCATGCATGAGGAGATATCTTTGTTCAATCCAACATTAAAGCATATGATGTCATGGATCATGTTCTTTTAATGGTTGAGCTTCAGGCTCAATTGTTGGAATTCATCATAATAGGCCATAACACTCTTGCTACCTTGCTTCA